>NW_010289029.1:0-2008 GCF_000700745.2 Antrostomus carolinensis | reverse complement strand
GCTGAACTGTAGTATCACTGAACCCACTGAGATCATGCATGCACTTTAATTAGACATAGGAACAAAGACCTTGTTGAATCAAAACTCTTAGTTGAGGTATATATACTATAGCCTAATTCAGTAGCTGTTTCTTATTTCTCTGAAAATGCAGCTGAACTTTTCATGCAAGTATTATCTTGTCTCTCATAAGATTTTTTCTTTCTCTTGTTTATTAGATAAGTTTTTGAGTTGGACTACAGTCAGGTATGTGCTTTATATGCTTCTGCAAATAGAAATGTTATAAAATGGAGGTAAGCTTAGAAATAATCTTTCTTTGAGTTATCTGAATATGTATTTGAAGTTGCAGTGGCTGTTGCTTTTACGTTGCTAAGCTGATGAATGTAGATGAATGTTGCCATTGGAAAGGAAAGGGATACCTTGCAGTATAGGATATTTATTTCAATGTTGGAGATCTGTGCATTCATTAAAGGTAATGAGTATCCCAAACATGCAGTGCTGTCAATTGCAATGATAATGAATCAGGAGGACTGAGTTTTCCATAGATCTGAATGTATTATTGTGAAAATTTACAATGAAAACATAGTTCAGTTAATTAGTTTTGTTTATATTCCTTTGACAAGAGGGCTATGGCATGGGTTTGTAATTCCCCTTGGAGTGCAGTGTTAGGTTTTAATATGTACACTTTCTTTTCCAGCATTTAGTTTATAAAAGAAGAATGAGCTTTCTGCTTTAGTCCCTTCTTTCTCTCTTGCTTTCATCAATTGTATTAAAAAGACACACAGCAAATACAGTTTCTTAGAAAACTGTATTTTTTCCCCCAGAAAACTTGCATTTAGTACCTGGACATTTTTCTATTTTCTTTATTCTCTACATGTTTCCCTTCCTCCTTTAGGTTAATCACCTTTGTATTTAAATAAAACAGGTTTACCTGTAAGAGCACGTGTCCTGCCTTTTGAAAGAGAAATAGCTACAAAAGGAAGAAAAGGAGGAGATGCTTTTCCTTTATTGTATATTGATTTAGAAATGAAAGACTGTAATGGAAATTATAATAAAACTTTATCCAAAGCAGTAGTAAAACTTCAGTGCTATGCGTGAGCAGACTAACCATCATTCTCCTTTAAAGAATTACCTCTATATTCTTTACAGAACGTGCAATGGAAATAAAGTTCCTGTGCTGAGGGTGAAAAACAGTACCTTAACTTGGGTTAAAGTCTTCACATTTTTTGGGATACTTTTTCTTTTAGATTTTTGTCCTTGTTCTGATTCTGATAAGAGTAAAGAAAGTAGAAAATTGTCCAGATACTAAATGTAAGTTTTCTGGGGGAAAAAAAAACAAACCAAACCAAAACAACCCAACTTTGACTGAAGTCCTCTGTCCTCTAAATGTAGAACAACTTAGGCTGTGAAGTCAAACAAAAAGTCTAAGCTCCTAGGAGATTTATGTCCTTGCTGTATTATTCAGTCAATATCTTTAGTTATTTGGAAACATTTAGTGATTATCTAATAATATTAGAAGTCTGTTAATATTTCATTGTTTTTTCCTAAGGTTTCCTGCTAATCACTAATAGAAATGACCATTAAAAATTCAAGGACTGGATCAGCTCCAATTGTTTTTGAAGAATACAGTCCTATCATTTAGTTCTTGTTGCTGTACAAGTGGCACAGTTTGCCACAAGTTAGTGGCACAGTTCGCAAAAAACACATGAACTAGTTTTCATTTCCTATTTTGTTATAATTTTTTATTCATTATAATTTATTTATGATTGTGTATTATCAGTATTACAGAAGCATTGAGAAGCTCTGAATAAGTGTTTAATTATATCAGACACTACAGACATGCAAAGCAAGCAAAAGAAAGGCTATTCTCCAGCTAACTTAAAATCTTACAAGATAAAGATATGGTGGGAGAAAGGAAGCTGCTTTGTCATCACTCTACAGATCAAGCTCTAACACAGACTGAGTCTTCTCTCTTTTTCTGCCCCCCCTCTCTCTCCTTCACTGTCTCTCT
>NW_010289028.1:33138-67630 GCF_000700745.2 Antrostomus carolinensis | reverse complement strand
AAACCCGTGCAGTGGCACCCCCAAATCTGGCAACCAACAAGACACGTAGGTAAAGGCAGAAATATTAAAAGGAAGGTCCCCAAATCTGCCTTCCTCTCCCTGAAAACACAGACTCGAACATCCCTAGAAACTCGGTAGCACGGGAGGAGGGCAAAACAGCCCCTGACCACATGCAGCTTCTAGGTAATGTGATTAGTCAGCAGTCCCAGAAATGCCCTACACAGAACAATTGCAAATTACCAGTCCCAAATAATTACAAATTACAAACCAATATGGCCCAGGACTGACACATGGGATTGTTTCAGATGGCAGTGTCGGTGCAGGCAAGGGTAACGGAGGGGTTATTTGCAAGGTTGTAGTGAAAAGCTTATATACTTCTGGCTATGCCAGTTAGTTTCTCATAGAGATAAACCATCCAAGATAAGTTTTTCTTACTGGAGCTCATGAACACTTTTGTGGGATGCTAAGTGAAACAGAAGCCAAAATACAGTCAGTCAAAATATCCAAAACCTATGAGTAAGGCACCTGAGAGTAGCCCAAAAGTAATGTGACGTTAATCAGGTGGGGAGGGTTGTTTGTCAACTGTATGGCTTTTTATGCCTATAGGATTTACATTTTCAGGCCACAATTCAAATGTTTATTTACTTTTAAGTGAAGTGTTTGATTCTTATATGGTCAAGTGATGTCAGGTGCTGGGGCATTTTAAAAGGGGAAAAAAAAATCCCTTCATAATCACAAAATCAGAAGAGTCTGCAATATTTAGTTTGACTTAAAAAATCAGGACCAGGGCAATCAAGTTAGCGTTCTCTTATACAGAAGTTTAAAATTATCCATCCATGACTCCACACATTCAGGAAAGCCTTTCAACTTGTTCTTCCATAAGCATCAAAATAGTCACACTTCACAGTAGTTTTCAATGAAGTTTACAGCATTTTTCTATTTGTCTGACTGTCAGCAGGCAGTATTCAGTCAGCAGCAGGCAAATACATTAAGAGAAGAAGGCAAAATTAGAGAGTCATGGGGAATTGAGAACTCAGCAGCTGTTTCCCCTTGAATTATCTACTTAGGAGTCCCTTCTCTGCATGCTTGACGTGGGAACAAAAGAGGCTGCCGTCCTTCCTCCCAGCCGTGGCTGACAGCCTATGACAGACTATCTGGCAAGCTGCAGATCCATTACTGGCTTACTGGGAAGGCTCAGGAGACATCTATGATGCCACTTTCAGGCAGGGCCCTACACCTGCTAAAAGGCTGGATAATTCCCATTCGGGCTCCTTGGTGAAATGCCCTCTTGGGGTTTCTGTATGTTTTATTTAGTATTTTCACATCAAGTTGCTCAAGTGACTGTACAAGGACATGAAGCATGTCTCTATCTCTTGAGGGACACATCTCCTGAGATCACCATTCAGGGCCCTTCAAGCTGTCCTGTCTTTCATCCATAGCTCGTCTCTCAGCTGGTGATGAAGGGTAACCTCTTTTGGCACTTTCTTCATCTGATCTGGACAACCCTGAAGTATGCATGAGTTAACTTCCTGCAGCTCTACGTCCTGATTGACGCTTTCTTGTATCAACTGGATCCTCCCCTCGAGATATGAAAGCCTTGTCACATGTTGACAGAACCTATTGTTCCACAGAGAACCTGAGTTTTATTCTGAAAAAGATGCTTTGTCTTGGCCAGCATAATTAACATGAGCAATGGCCTTTCTGGGTAAAACTCTTAATATTCAAAGTTTTTCCAAGGTTGCAAAGGCATCCAAAGTCATTTTCAGTTCTTAGCTTTGAAATTGGAAGAATATCTTTTTATGTGAAATGTTATTTTGTTGTTTGTAACACCTGCTTTGCAAGAAGGAAAGTGGACCAAGCTCTTACATGTACTAATCATTAAGGCTGCTCAAAGATGACTATTTGCTTGAGAAGACTAGGGGAACGACGCAAGGTGTGAAAGCATTCATCATTAGAAACTAGAGAAGATTACAGAGTTCATTAAAATTGCCAATTATTCAAAAAAATAAGTCAAACCAGGACTGTTTTTTAACTTTTAGCCAGCTGGCAGACTTGTGTGCATAAAATAAAGGCATGTTTTGCATGGTATAGCTCGTTTGGCCCAGTGATGGTGTTTGGCCTCTGCTGCAGAAATGACATAGTTTGACTGGGAATATGAGTAGAAGGCATCTTCCCAGGCTGCCCACAGGATGACAGTGCAAGTCATGCAGATAGCCAAGAACCTGACAGTAAAACAGCCTGCAAAGAGCTGCTACCTGGCAAAGTTGGGCTACTGTCATATTCACAGCTGAACGGCAGATAGAATAGCAAGTGATATGCCAGAGAATAAGGATTCTGCCTCTCCAAATATATTTACACCCAGAAGAGCACATAAAAAGCAGACAACAGCAAAGTAAACTAAGAAGACAACCTATCCTAATGATGACCTGAGAGAGGTACGCTCAGGTGAGCGGCTTTAAGTGCAACCAAAGAGCCACACAAAACAATTCTATGTTAATATTAGTCCCCCAAGCTTTTTGTTGTTACTATTTTAAAGGGTTTAAATCTTACCACCAGGGATTCAGAAGGATAAGTCAAGTACCTAGGCCTAAATTGCCAGAAGTATTTCTGATTCTGGTTTGCTCAATTTTCAGATATTCCTATGTGAGGATCTGATGAGATCTTAAGCACCATTGGACTCAACAGAAAAAAGATCTGAGTCTTCTCAAAAAAATGACTGTGGGTATATGCATACAGTCACCATCGGGGATAACTATGTTATTTGTGCCCACAATTACATCAACACTAAACTATGCTGAGAAGATTTGACGGCGATGTTTAAACACCCTGAAACATACAGTCCCAGCGAATGAGCACACTTAAAACTCGTTCTTCCCAATCCAAGCTCAGGTGATAGATTATAAATAAAAAGCAAATAATCTAAAACTACCTGCTTTCTAACAGCAAACAGGGAGAGCTGAAGTTCCTCTCCAGCTCATGCTCTGTACCATTCTCTCCAGCTCATGCTCTGTACATTTGAAAAGGCAGACTCTAGAGGATTCCAGGTTCTCGTCCTAGATGTCCCCCCCCCCCAACTTATTTAATCAAGTCTGAAAAAGAAAGTTCACAATGTGATAACTATGTTCATTTTGGTCACACCCCACCCAACCATATGCTGTTATTTTTTAGCACACATGGAATTTTTGCACGTTAGCAATATGTTGGAGCTTTTTGGGTTTTAAGTGCTGAAATTAAATTACTTCTGGTGTGAAAACTGAAACCACCTCCAGAAACACACAAAAATTTCTGAAGCTGTTGCAGATTCCACAATATTTTGGGTGTGGAACAGAGGGGTTGTACCTCTTCTTTCCTGCTTTCTTAAATCAGTTTACAACACAGAGATACTTCAGCTGACTTGCTTAGGACTCACCTATACAGCATATTGCAGTGTGCCATGAGCATGGTGCAGCTTCGGGAATAATGAGTCCTGTTGAAGGCAAGCAGACAAAGACAAAGCAGTAACATAGCAACATTTTGCTCAGATTGTTTGATTAAAACATACAAGCAGAAAACATAGACAGCTACAAGTTGTTTATTCAAATTTCCTGAATTCCTTGTTTGTTTTGCATGAATAAGGTAATGCACGACAAAAGTATCAAAAGGAAATCTGGGGGTTTTAGTGAATCAGCTAGAGCTTAAACATAGCCTTATATAATTCAAAGAAGGAGGAAGCGGAACTAGTACTGCAGTTCACTCCTTCTTCAGATGTTTTCAGTATTGTATGCAAAGACATTAATAAGTCATTGCTTATTGCAAAGTGGCAGCCATGCTTAGCTTAGAGAAATTAATTTCTCTTTAAAATCGGAACCTGTAAATGACATTTAGGTAATTTTAAAAATATTTTTTGCATACTTTGATCACAGAAAAAACCCTCTGAATTACGGAACTGCTTCTACTGGGCCTGGAATGTATTTGCCACATATAAAATATACTTGTCTCATTTAAAATTTTTAAACAATCAATTGTACCATATTCAGATGACTAACTATTTGTAGTTCCAATTACACGTACCCAAGAGTCTTATAATCTTCACTGTACTCATCCACATACCACCACGGAGATGCATTTGACAAGTATTCCAGGACAGAAAAAGAAACAGAAAGAGAGCTTCCAGTTTCCTGAGCTGACTACGTCTGGACCAGTCTTTTCTCCAGGTAAAAGACACATTCCAGTAGGAGGCTTTCACAGAGCTCAGCATCTAACACAGAGAAAAAAGATTTTGTCTCACAAGGCTGCAGTTCCTCACCTTTGAGTCCACCCATCTTGAGCTGTGCAGGAACATGCCTCTTCCTCTGCCACTTCAACTCCTCCCTTTCTTCCTCCTCCATCTTTGGTTCTCACCACCACCAAAAAGAGCACCTTGATATTGCTACCAAAAGAGACTTTAAACATTTCCTCAGCCTCTCCCAGCTGAAAGCCAGCTCACACTGAATAATTCTGCTGGACAAAAGAAGGCATATTTCATTCCCCCTCTCTCAGAGTCCTCTCTGAATAATTGGCGACTGTGAAATACGGATTTCTACCTCAGTCAATAAAATACAGATTTCTACTTCGACCTTACTGCTGTCTCATCCTCTTGGACACACAAGACCCAAACTATTTTCCTTCCATCCCTTCACCATGTGAGACCTGCAGCAAGCTAGGAGGCTGCTTAATTTCTCATTTTCTTTGGTTGTGATGCTCCTTCTCTTCCCTTCAGTCAGTCCATTTCTCCGATCTCATTTTAGCTTCATACACCTAAAAGCTTCAGAGCTTTATTATAGCAGTGCTCTTGACCCAGCCAAAACCTATCCCTGCTATACTAAGCACTTCAGAAGTTTGTACAGACATGGTCTCTCCAATGTCAGCCATCACAGACCTGACCCTCAGGATTCCCACATGGACAAGGTTTCAACTCTGCTCACCAACTCAACAGAGCTTCCCCCAAAAGCCAGTCAGATTGTGAGGAGTCAGAATCAGTACTGTAGTTATATTTCTTCTTGAGTTTTTATCAGTTACCATCATTATATTACTGTTTATTTAAAATGTTTGTCTTCTTATTTGGTCTTTTTTTCTGCTTTAGCAATATGCCATACTGTAAAATAGACTATTTTATAAGAATTTTGAAAATATTTTGAAAAATAATATTTTTAGAAGTCACAAATGGGAATTGCCTTGAAGTCATCCAAACAGCAACAATGGAAAGAAGAAAAGAATATCAGAAAGTCTCAATATAGAACCACAGTGTTTGGCTAAAGAGGGTTCAGTAACTGATGTTGGACAAACCTTAATCATTGGCACTGTTGGCATTGTACTACCCCAAGAATCAGCAACAAGGAAAAATGTTTCATGGGAACTTCCAATAGACAAATAGTGAACTGAAAAAATAAAAAGATATAAGAAAAAAAAATGGATCTTTTGGGAGCTATTCACTGAAAGTGCTTAGGGTAGGTAAAGAGAAGTATCATTTTCACCAGCTCTGAAAAACACAATGTGCTCCAGGTAAAACTTCCATCACTCTCTGTGGAGTGTGATTTTTTATTTTTTTTTAAGAAGCCAAATAAACACTTTACTCCCCCAAAACAAACCTTAAATCAAAGCTTCCTCTCAGAAGCTCAAATATTCCTTGTATAAGCTTCAAACACACACAGCTGTGTATTTTTTAGCCTGAAGACTCGCACCAGCTTTTTATAGAATTCCCCTGTCATCATGAACCAGCAGTTCATGCTGCTCTGGGCAGGTTGGTAACACCTGCTTAGAAGGGTCAGGGAAATTCTGGCATTCTCTTCAACTTCCAGCATGAGTCTGAAGTGTTTTGCAGACCCTGAAACATTATTTTATTGGATTCTAAATATGAATTTTTATTATGATTTGTAGTCTCAAGCAAGTGTCATTCTGCATCGGCATGTTACAGAGCCAAAGGAAGGCCTACTGATGATACGGCATGATATCTCTCCTTCATTTGAATGTTCAGACATGCAATGTACCATGTACCTTTGGACAATTAGACATAAGACTATATTTCCTAAATTTGCATAAAATGAGAATCACACAGATGGACAACACATGCTTCCCATAAGTCCAGTGTGAAAATTACTCTATCACTTGTCGTTGTACCCAATCTTTCCACATTTCTGGCAATTCACATCTTAAACAAACAAGAATTGTGACAAGCAAAACAGATGGTCTCTCCTCCTCCTTCCTAAAAAGTTCCAAAGGCACATTTCCCAAAATTCTTGCTTTATAATGGTGCTGTTCTACTTGTCATAGCAGTTTTGAAAGAACTTTCAGTAATACATAAATAGCAGGCCTAAGCCTCTTACACCAAGGTCCTGGAAAACCTGCCTATAAGTGCAAAGGATCTGCACAGAGAATGAGCTAAAGCCCTCAGATCTTCTAGGTGAATTTAAAGAGGTGTCAGTCAAGCAGTTTAAAACAGACTTGCTGTTCAAAGGGTAAGAGGCTGATTCTGTTTCCCTCTCCATTTATAAACTAGATTATTAATTGATGTTTGGTGTGAGCTTGTTATTCAGTGTGTGGGAGCCTTATCAAACCTACATATTTGCTAAGGAAAAAACGTTGCGCAACAAAGGGTACTTCTAATCAGTGGCACATGAGCCTCTTCACTGGGAGCATTCACAATGGATATAGAACTAAAATGCCTTTGCCTCCCATTATGGCCTTCCAGCATACCAACCTTCCTATTTCTCTTTAATCTCCACCCCATGTGGTCTTATGCTCAAATATGCCAATTATGGCTACAGGTACCCATCTCCTACACAGCAGGAGCTGTGCATCGTTTAGAGAGATGGGACAGGCAAATGCACTTTGCCAGGGTTATGGAGATGTGGACCACCACATGGCAGTAACTGATGAACAAGCTGATGATGGACAAACAACATCAGGTGTGGAGAAATCTTCAAGGAACCTATAAACAAAGCCCTCAGAAGAGAATGAAAGGTAAGCAACAGCAATACAAAAGTGGCTGCAGAAATATGACCGAGAGCATAACCCGATTTTGTCTCTAAGCAACACAGCTTGAAAAAACAACCCCTTAGTTCACAAGAAACAAGTATTAATAAATAATATATCCATCATGCCAGTAACCTCATCAGCCTTTGTAACACCATTTCATAAGCTTCTTTCAGCCCATACAACTACGTGTCTAAGTTTTGTACATGTACAAATGAATAGACTTACAAGAGAAGCTGCATCCATATCTTTTCATTCCTCCACATGAGCAAGCAGGAGTGGGAAGTCCTTGGTTAAGGTATTGCTGAAGGAACAGTAAGTGTGCATCCCATAAGAAAAACAGACACAACCCTGGCTCTCCTTTTGCTGTATATGTTCTTCCACCATTAGTCTATCATAGACATTGTTACCACTGTCTTAAAAGACAGAAACTGTTGTCAGCTGCATTTTGAGAGAAGCCTGATACTGTCAGAGCATATCATGTGGTGTCTGCAAACACCTACTCAAGGAACCCCTCAGCCAAGTTAGAGGAGGAAAATCTATTTACTAAACACCATGAGGTGATGGAGTGGCCTGTGGTAGCCCTCGCCACACACAGAGAGAGAGCTCCAGGACCCTCTAGGTAGCAGGTTGGCAGATGTTTTTTTCCAGACTCAATTTCAGGCTCATGTGCTCAGGGGCTGCCTGGGGTGTCCCACTCTGCCTCTAAGCCTTGCTTACAGGCGGTGTATTTAATCCCTTACCCAGGAGACAAAGGGAGAGCTACTTATTCTGTATTACCTTGCCAGTGTGCTCTCTTCTTATGTCAGACATAGACATGTGAATTTCTCAGTAAAAGTTTTATGCACAAATTTAGACCCTTCTGAGTATGAACAGTAAACAGTAGAAATGCATACTTAACAGGACAGAGTGCTAGTGAAAGTTTTCTTGTATCTGTAGGTCACCTGAGTCACTGAAGTTAGCTCCATAATTAACTGACTGTATGGTGCCTAAGGCTGATTTGCTGTTTGAAAAGAATGAGAGAATACAGAGACTCGTACTAATGATCAGGATCTGCCACTCTCACTTACACTGGATATCATTTCACTGCCCAAACTATCTCTTCAGTTTTAGTTGACCAAGTCAAGACATCAATAAATTAGGTTGAGCAGTAATTTATGCCAAAAATACTCCCACTGGTACTAGTGGACTATTTCTAGAATAAATTACTATTCATGTTTATCCCTGCTATTGTTCCCTTCCCCTAAACAACAGAGAACACAGCAGAAGTGAGGGTCATTTCATATTAAAATGCATACCAAAGGCAAGAAATCTTTTCTGAAGTTTTTATAAACTTATATCCAGAGGCTGAAGTCTTCTCATTAACTATAAATTCAATGCATGTAGTCTCAAGTTTCCCCATTTCATCCACCCTGGCAATGTGTTTTGATCCCAGTTTGAAGCAATCACTTCTGAAGCAAAAAGCTCATTCAGTTTCTCTACCCCCAACTCATCGAAGTCTCTGCTTTACACATGAAAACTACATGTACACTGTGGAGTCAGGACAAAATCTCTCTCAGCTGCATTTAAAACTAGACGAGGCATCTCTGTAACACTTACGCCTAGAGAACAGGTATCTTCTAAGAAAGGCAATTAATCTAAATATGAACAATTATTTTTTTCTGATGATAAACTTCCTAGTTTGAAAGGTAAAACACAGAACTCATTTTGCATGTCACAAATGGACCTGGACTTCAAAGTGAGGGAACAATAAAAGACCTATTAGTAACTAGTACATACAGTTTATCAGCTGAGCATTTCTTTCCTGGGACATGTGTTCCTCTGTTATCACCAGCACAAGCAGAAGCATAATTACTCCACACAGCCTCTGCCTCTCAACAAACAAACACTTCTGAAGTGGAAACTTGAAAGCAAGAAGTAAGGACATTGCTGGGAGCACCTGTGCCATTTGCCATGTTACCTTCTGGTGACCAAAACTGCTGATGCAAGAGCATCCTCCCTAACTTCAAAAGCTCTGTTTTCCTCTTGATACGCGAGCAGGAATCTGCCTGGCTTGAGGGACCCAAGGGCACTGCACAGAGAAGAAACAGCATAGGCCAAGTTCTTTACAACTAATCGCTGCAGTCTGGCAAATTTTTGGCATGCAGCCACCCCCAGCAGCCATTCAAAAATGCCAGGTGGCTCCATCTTGCCAGCTAGATGATTTGGCAGAGAGTTTGAAATGCAGCAATTCAAAGTGAAAATCATCTGCCCTTTCGAAACAGAACTGTCTCAAACACTTGATTATATTTTAATCCAAAATAGATATTTTTCTGTTCAAATTAACTGGCTGCAAAATAAGCCATTTTTGTCCTAGTCTGTCTGGCTGATCATGTCTCATAACAGCTTTGTGATATTTCTGCACGTTATCTTTGTTCAGGTGTGGGCTCTATTACGGAAACTGGCACAATATGTTGTAAATGGGAATTATATTTTGACAATCTCACTAAATAGGAACTTCATATTAATAAAGACTCCTGTGAGCTGCAATGCACATCTGCCTGTAGCTTCTTGGCACATGGTATCTCATCTTCAGCAGCAAGACTTACTAAGAGAAAAAAACTAATCATGGCTGAGAAATGTGAGCACAGGTAGTTGAGGGGCTGTTAACAGATTCATATTTGTTTATAAAATACTGAATAGTCAAAACTGAATCTAAGCTGGCTTTATAGTTTTTCTGATCTCAGAAAGATTTCCAATCTTGAAACTGCTCTAAGATAATATTTCTGTGGGTTTTAGCATCAAATCATTTTATTCCCAAGTTGAAGACAACTTTTTGTTTGGGAATTTGAATTTATTTACACTACAAAGATTTTAAAAGTTTAAAAAATCAAATTACAAGCATATTTTAATTGACCTGATGTTAACTGCCTTTGTTTGTTTTTCTGGGGTGGGTTTGTTGACCAGCTGAGGAAGATTGAATGGAAACAGGTGAAAATTTTCAAGGGTACAACTTTCCATCCCTTTATAAACATTGAAATGTCTTTCATAAGATGAGAAAACAATTTCCTAGACCATTGTAGACAGGGACATTGTGAAGAAACGCATAATTTTTTTCTAAAGGAAATGGTCTTGGAGGGAAAACAAGCTGTGATCCAGAAGTCATTCCTGAAACTCCTCTGCAAAAGGAAAGCTCAGCAGCAACTCAGAGCTATTCAGGGCACCTGATGTGGAGGGAGGGAGGGGAGATGAGCAGGGAATAGACTTAGGCTGGGAATAGACTTAGGCTGGACACTTCTAGATTTTGCACATTGATCCCTTCTCCTGGGACTCTGATTATGTGATTCAGGCAGAATGTCCTGTGTCCAGAATCTGCTGACCCAAAATGTTACACCATTTGACAGAAGAAATAATTCTTGTTGTTTCCTGTATGCTAGCTAGTTACACAGCAAAGAAAATACTGTCAAAGATAAAAAGCTTGTCCAGCCTGAGGGCTTACGAGGTGCCTTTCCCTGCTGAAGGTTGGGCTGTGAAGGTAGAAGGAGATAGGAAGTTCATTTCTAGTCTTGGCCACCTTTTCTTTTCCCTAAGAAGTACCCTGCACATTTGTCAAACTCAGCCTCCTGCCTTTACCAGAGAGGCCCTGGGAGGAAAAACTGTAGGACTGTGATTGCAGGTCTAATCCTCCTGCCCCTTGTGCTGGGTCACTCCTTCCTTCTTGGGACTCAGTCATTCACATCGTTATCACCTACCTTCTCTCATCACAGTTCACTGATGTCACTAGGCATGCCTACATGAGGCAGTCACCTGAGTAGATCATACACAGCAAGTGTTATCCTTCCTGTCTTTTTATGTGCAGACATTTCAGAGCTGTAAGATGAGGCAGAGGGGCAATGTAAGGCACATTTCCTGTGTTCTATTCCTACACCACCAGCTGACCTTCTGTGCAACCTCAGAGGAAGCCATTTCAGCTCTTTTCTCAGCTACCTAGCTGTAAAACAGGGATAACCATGCCTAGAGGATTCACTACAGGTTGAACATTATTGGACATAATTCAATATGTCTTCATAATTCAATACTTCTTACAAGGAAGTTTTTGCAGTCCATAGTACTGAGGTATCAGAGATTTATATGGCTTGTCCCAAGCTACAAGGCAAAAAGTACAATTAGCTCAACATCATCATCATCATGGTCTTCACAATTACTGTAAGACTGAAAAAACATCTTCATAGGTATTTAAAGGCCAGTAGGGAGCTCTCTAGGCTTATCCTCTTGCATAAGTTTGTAAAGTTTTTTCCTAGGGATTCCTCCACTAAACTCACTCGTCTGTGGTTTAGATGTAGCAATTTTCACCCTTTTTGACTTGCGCTTTTCAAGGAGAGGCGTTAACTTCTGTTAAGCCTCCAGGCAATAAAGCTGCCTTTTTAAGCTTTCCTTTGAGATCTCTTAGAAATAGTCCATAGAGACCAACAGTCTCCTGATTAAATTGATAAGAGCTTATTGTGTTCACTGTTTCAAATATTTGCATTCCCATCTCTAAAGAGCTATATCTGCTTGCAGAGAAGCAGACAACCCTGTAGAGAGCAACAGAACTTCTAACCAGATGTGATGTTTATCTCCTTCCCAGATGGGAAGGAGATTTTCCCCACCACTGGTGTAAGTGTGTCACCCTCCAGACTGTGGTCTGAATCACCTTTTTCAGACCACCAAGATCTTGAGATAAAGACTAGCAGTGCCAGTGGGTTCCAATAGGTTGTGGACCTGAACAAAAAGCCAACTTCATCTGTGTAAAACTGAGTCTTGCTTAGCTCAACTAGGAGCTTTCTATTGTTAGCTCTATAGTTCACTGCTGAAAACAGAACTGATCCTGTGACAGCAAGCATTGCAGTTCATTTTCAGATATTAAAAGTCTCTGCAATCTGTTTGTGCCCTTGGACCACTGCATTCCTTTTCATTGTACCCATTGTAACCAGCAGAGATGTGGACTGCATCACCACCCAAGTCAGAAGATGTGGTAGCAGGCAACACTTTCTCCATTAAGGCCCTGTTCCTGTCTAATTAAATTTTCTACTTTTCAGTTAATTATTTTGTCCATTTTAAGGTTTATATTTTGCCTCAGCTCCCCTCTCTGTCTCACAAAGAAAGAAGCTAGATGCTACTGTGCAACAGAAGTTCAGTCTCTTTGAGGGGACTGCACAGGGTATTTTGGACTCTACCTTGCACTAAGCAGCAAGTCTTTTACAAAGAGTGCCAAGACAAAAAGAAAACTGTCGTATAGAGCAGGAGGCCACGAAACCACTCAAATGAAGCGAGCACACTGAGCCTGCAGATGAGGGGCAGACTGTATGGCAAACTCCTCCTACCAGGGAGACAGACCTGTAAGCCCAGCAGCGTTTCTCTCCGTCCTTTCCTTCTAGTTTGAAGCCCTACAAGCCATAAACTTACTAGATTGATTTTAAGTTTTACTATTTATTACAGTGTTCCCAGACCAGGTCAGACTATTCCTTCTTGAGTGAAAACTCTAGGTTTTGTTATTAGATCCTCATAACGGCATCTTACTCATACTTCTTGGAAGCAATGTGCCTCGGTGGGCAATTTTATAAGTGATCAGATTACAGTGGACTGAAATGTGATGAAAGTGCTGCATAAGCCAGGTTAAAATTGAAAGCCTGCATTTCTAAAAACGACTTATCTAGCATTTGATAGATGGGGAAAAGAAGAAAGGAAGAGAGATCACTACTGAAGCGAGCATTGACAGAAACATTTGTTCTCACTGGACAGTAAATTGACCCAGACCCTGTTCTTAGGAAAGCAGAAGCTGCCTTCTCACAGCTGGGCTGTGAGATTAAAAATCAAGTTAAAGGAATATTAAAATTAGAAAATCCAAGCACTCAGTACTTTACAATAGGAAAAAAGCTGCCTGACCAATTTTCATACAACTCTTTTGTCTATAAGCATCAGGAGGTGAAATACTCTATTGTGTGACATAAAGTACATAATGTGACATGGTCACAGCATCATATCCCAGTCTCATTCAGTGTGCAGAATAGCTAATGTGCAAACTCTTATTCAACCTTTCTGTGTACCTTCTTACAAGGGATGGTTCAGGCATTATTTGCAGTGCTATAGCCACAGTTTTATCAAGTATGAAGTTATTCATTACCTCCTGGAAGTTTCCATAATGTCATTTCATAACAACTGATCCACAGCCACTATTAATTTATCTCTCTGGTATGCCCCAGGGAAAAGAACAAAGATGCTTTGCAGAAGGGAAGCTGAGGCACAGGAATATTTGGGTCCAGTTTAGTTGACTATCTTTCAGGTGGTTTTCCAAAGTGTTTTAACATTTTACAACATCATGTGGCAGAGAAACCTAGAGCAATTTTCATATATATAACTCCTGCAGCATAATGTCTCATCTCTGTACCAGAGATCCCACTTAGTTGTCCAAGTGACATTCCTGAGATGATCTTTCAGAAAAACCATTAAGTGTCCATTACTAGAGCCTTCACATCCATTAGTGAGTGACTTAAGGTTGCACAGGCAATGCTGATTCAGGAATTTCCCTACAGCAAGCTTAATTGCAGAGAACTGTATTTTTCCTTCTGCATGAGTTGAAGCAAAGCTGAGGGTTTCACATTCACTGTAGGCACAGCTAACAATTGTGTCCCTTGGCCCTGCGCCCCTTATATCTGCCCTGTGGCATCTGATCTTCTCCCTCCTAGCCACAGTCATCAACATCTCTTTGCTGTGGGCTAGCTGAGATTTTCAGTCCCCTCCAGCTCTTCCAACCATTTTTTTCCAGCCTCTGCCTTTCTACAGTTTCCTCTGCAATCCAATGTGGCAGATCCCTCTCTTTATCATGCAGACTCATTGAGGAAAGCACCAAGAAAGCAAGACCAGGTGTGTAAGTTCAGCAGCTACTACCAGCTGAAAGCCAGAGATTTACAATGAAAAGCATTAGAGAATCTGAAGTAGATGGTATTGCTAGCAGCTCCATCTTTAATAAGTGCAGTGGTGGCTACCACAACCATGTCTTTTCACTTTAACACAAAGATGAGAATTATCTCACTGTTACTAAGCATTTGCCTCAGTTATATCTCATGACAATGGGTTCCCCAAGGTAGCAAAAATAGTGCCATAAGGTCCTGTCTATGCCTCAGTGTGTTTCATCTGTGTAGTTGCAATAGCTAAAAGCGCAGAGAAAAAGAAACCAGAATGTGCTAGCAAATAAATTACTGCTTGTTTAAATTGTGTCTCCACCAAGAAAGTTTGCAAAGCTCCCTACAAGCCTTTCTAGCACAGATACATACCCTTAGCATATTATAGAGACAGTCACCAAGCAGTGCAGGGTTTCCTCATCTCACAGTCCCAGAATAATAAACTCCTCAGAATAACTCTGAGAAGTAGTTTATGGTCATGTCTATCTTCTGCGTTTCAGGAAGAACAAACAGCATGTAAAGCTGCACCAATAAAAGAATTTTAATAGCCTGCATAACTTCTAATCAATAAAATACAACTCTTCTATGCTGTGCCACCCGTAAATTACAGAACAAGATTCTCCTCTTTTTGTAGCATGTGGTGTAACTTATTAATATAAAATAAAACTTATATTAATATATTAAATAATCGGTATCTTTTCCAGGTTAAAGCAGGGCCAGGAAGATCTGCCATAAATTTTTAACAGTGTGCTGCAGAGGGAAAAATATGAAATCTAAAGGCTGAACAATGTCAAAAGATTATTCAGTGTCTGACACTCAGTGGTCAAAATCAGGTACTGCAGTCACAGTCCAGCTCCTGAAATCAGTACTACCTCGAAAGTAACTCAGTTCAAAAGTGACCCCATTCTACACACTAAGAGAAATATTAAAGGACACATCATCCTCCATTTTATTATTTTATTAGCATGTGTTTTTAAGCTATAGGATCAACACAGTGAGAATGAAAACCAGGGTTTCAATTACAGGTAATTGAACCTGAATAGAGGGCACAAAATCCAAACACTCTAATTATTTCAGAATTAGTGAAATAATTTCTGCCTGATCATAAACTACTGAGAACAGATTTTTTTTTTCACATTTTTGTGTTTTGAAAAATGCCAGTCATACTTCTGGGATATAATAATAAAAGTCAGTGATGGTTTAAGCCTACTACTTCGGGAAATTCTAGGAAAAAAAAAGACTAAAATTTTAATTTAATCCCTGAAAAAAAAAATTGTCTACATGCAATCACTAAAGTAGCCTTAATTCAAAGTAAGTGATTACATAGAAATAAATAGATACAACTAAGAATTACTTCATAAAGATACTTTACTTGCTGCAAGAGAAATCAGAATGCCACCGTATATTACTGTAAGGTAGACAATTAAATCTTATATAGCATAACACAATGAAAACCAATATTCTAAGACAGAATTTAAACAAAGATGTTCCCAAAAGGCCTGTTATTGCATGGCATCAGAGAAGCTTGGCCTTTGTTTTGCATCCACAGACCTACATTCAAGCCAGAGTGGTGCAGAAGCCCAGACAGAGGTGGCAGGGTTGAAAACATCATCTTCTGAGAATATTAGCTACACTACTGCACTAGCTACAAAAAGCGTTGTGGCTGAACCACTCAAGCCCAATGAGTAACCTTGACTGACATGGTGGGTATCAGAAATGCAGGTTTAATACTGCAGATTCAAGGAATATTTTGTACTACTCCAAGAATATGGCAACACAAAGCAAGAGATAGTCCATACCCCCTAGTGCCACATTTCCTGTAGAGGATATAAATTATCCAAGAAAAAAAGATTAAAAAGAGATTGTAACTGAATGCAGGAGATTTATGTAAATTCCTATAAAATCCCTTTGCATAGCAAGGAACACAGTTTGGCCAGAGATATATAATGTTCTCCAGGAGAGACATTCCAACAAAGCCATAGAAGACGTCAAACAAGAACTCAAAGTCAGAGATAAGTTTGATCATTTGCTTCTTGAGCTTGTGGACCAGAATATTATGGACTACCTCCAGAGTACTGATGGCTTAGTTTTGAATCCCAGCCATGTATGCCAGAAATAATTCTGTGTATCATTTCAAAAGTCATGTTTCTTTGTACAACAGGAATTTTTCTGTCTCAGAAATAAAGTTGGTCATGTAGGGCATTTTCAGTAAAAACAAATATACTATCTTGAAACCAAAAGATTTTGCAGATATGTTATTCTAAAAAAAAGACTGTGCAACCTGCCTTTTCAAGACCATAGGATGGTCACTTCTTCAAACAAGAAGAAGAAGAAGCCTCACATTCACAGGCCCTGGTCCTCTTGGGGGATTTTAATCACTCCATTATCTGTTGGAAGGGCAGCAGAGCAGGGCACAGGAGATCTAGGAGGTTTGTGGAAGATATTGATTATGACCTTACAAGAAGGGGATATGCTCTGCTGCACCTCACATTTACAAACTAGAAAGAGCTTATCGGGGATGTGAAGGTTGGGAGCAGCCTTGGCTGCAGTGATGATGGGCTGATGAAGTTCAGCATCCTGAGAAGGAAGCAAAGTGAATAGCAGGATCCCCAGCCCTGGACCTCAGGAGAGCAGGCTTAGGCCTCTTCAGGGAACTGCTTGGAAGAATCCTGTGGGATAAAGCTCTGGAGAGAAGAAGGGTGCAGGACATTTTTTTGATTTTCAGGGAACACCACCTACAAGATCAGGAATGATCCATTCCCATGATCAGGAAGTCAAGCAAAGATGGCATAGGCCTGCATAGGTGAAAAAAAGAGTTCCTGACTAAAGTCAGACTTACAAAGGAAGAATACAAGAGGTGGAAACAGGGTCAGGTCACACAGGAGGAGTAGAGAGACAATGTCTGAGCATGTGATAGGATTAGGAAAGCCAAAGAGCTGAATCTGAGGTGTGATGTGAAGGTCAGCAGGCAGTGTTTCTACAAGTGCAGAAACAGCCAAAGGAAGACTAGGGAAAATGTGAACCTGCTTCTGAATGGGACAGGGGACCTAGTGACAAAGGACATGGAAAAGACCAACATACCAAATACTTTCTTGGCCTTAGTCTTTACCAGTAAGACTGGTCTTCAGGAATCCCAGGTCTCTAAGACCAAAGTGAAAGTCTGGAGCAAGGACGACTTATCCTCAGTGGAGAAGGATCAGGTTAGGGAATATTTAAACAAACTGGAACTTACATAATGGTTGCATGGGACTTGGCAGGATGCACCCACAAGTACCACTTATGTCATTCCAAGGCCACTCTCAATTATCTTTGAAAAGTCAAGGTGGTCAAGGAAGTTCCTGAGGACTAGATGTTGTTCCTATCTTCAAGAAGGGCAAGGAGGAGAATCTGGAGAACTACAGGTCAGTCAGCCTCACCTCAACCCTAGGAAGGTGATGACGCCACTAGCCTTGGAAGTAATTTCCAAATACAAGAAGGACAAGAAAGTGATTGGGAGTAGTCAACATGGACTTACAAAGGAGGAATCATGCTTAACCAACCTGATAGACTTCTACAATGAGATTACTGTCTCGGGGGATGAGGGAAGAGCAGCGGTTGGTATTTATCTTGACTTTAGTAAGTCTTTTAACACAACATCTCCAATAATATCCATATAGACAAAGTGATGAAGTACAAACTATGTAAACAGACAGAGAAGTAGATTGAAAACTGGATGAACTGTGAGGCTCAGAGGGTTATCATCTGCAGCACAAAGTCCAGCTGGAGGCCAGGTACCAATGGTGTACCCCAGAGGTCAACACTGGGTCCAGTCCTGTAACTTCTTCATTAATGACTTGGACAATGAGACAGAGTGAAACTTCAGCAAGTTTGCAGATGATAAAAAACTGGGAGTGGCTCTGCATTAGGAATAGTGTTGTCAGCAGGTCGAGGGAGGTGATCTTTTCCTTCTACTTAGCCCTAGTGAGACATTTCTCAAGTGCTGGGACTAAGTTTTGGCTCCCCTGTACAAGAGCCTGGGGAAGGACCATAAAGATGATTCAAGGACCAGAGTATGTGACATAAGGGGAGAGAGCTGGGCCTGTTCAGCATGGAGAAAAGAAGGTTCAGGGTGATCTTATCAATGTGTATAGATACGTGATGGTATCTTACCTGTTGTGGTAAGTGCTGCATATTTTCAAGCTCTAAATGATAAAACTGTTGTACCGTTCTACAATGGGCTATACATAGGGAAGTGATATAACAAAAGCATTTGCAAGGAAAGCTTTACAAATATTTTAGAGAATTTTCAAATGTGTTTTGAAAACTATTTACTGTAATTTTTCATATGTGAAGTCAGGTTCTTACCTTTAGAAATCTCTCCAAGTGGAATAATAAGATTTTTAAAAAAGGGCTCCAACTCTACAGCTTAAAAACAACAACAACAACAGCAAATGTTGTAAAAACCCTAACTTTGAATGGCATTAGGCAGAACTGGTTAGACTTCTTCTGTGCAAACTTTTTTGTTAAATCAGAGGTGTTCTTGAAAAGTGTCTGCTTGCCTCAGAACAAGTCAGGAGCCAATGCTTAGGTATTTTTGAACAGGAAAAATGCAATCAAGCAAAATGCAAACAAACAAAATTGTTTTTTCCGCAAAAATTGATTTTTCTGCATTTTGTCTCAGATGTCTCCGAGGGCATAAACCAAACCTGATATTAGGCATCCTGTGATAACACTAGTAATATCTTTTTGCCCATGATATAGCACCATGTTGAGTCTCAGGCCTAGGAACTAATACAGGCTTCTAACCCTCAGTTGTAGGGAGCATAATTTTGAAGAGAAAATTTCATATATTGAAGAAAGAAATAAAATCTTTAACTATTTGAATAAGCATCTTTCTGTGCTCTTGCCAAGGCAGCTGGATTATTGGCTAGAGAAAAGTGAGATGGTGAAAGAGAATATCGCTTTGCAGCATGTCCTGTTCCCACATACTTATATGTTAAAATCAGACATACATGCATGCCCTACCGCATAAATATGTATGCATTATATGTCATGTATCTGACAGTACAAAACCAACCTTTCTCTGCATTAGGAGTGAAAATGCACTCTGCAAATCAGGCTACAGCCTTTCCAGTAACTGTTCAAAAATAATATGGCTGAAGCTACTTCTAGACCTTTAGTTACCAGCTTCCATGTCAAGAAAATCAAAGCTGCTAAAGTCTGCCGTGGTATCACGGGAGTATGTTTGGAGGATGCTGTTTCACCAGTAGCTTTTCAGCTTGAACTGACATTTCTCACTATTCATACCCATCAGTGTCAAAAACTATTATCAGGTTTTACAGCAAAGTTTCTGCATTTGCCTTAAACGGTGTCAGTCAGCCTGTGCTCTCCACAGTTAGATGGGCTCTTTGGGCAGCAGGACTCCCAGCTGCATTGAAATGCAGTCTACACAGACACTCATGATAGACACCTAACCATCCTGACAGAAGCTATACTCAGAGGAGGGCATACTTTTCCCCACACAGCTGATGCTTTCCCTCCCTGTAACTGCAATAGCTTTTCACTAGAAGTAGGAGTTAGTGTTACTATGGTAGAGTGTTTTTTTCTTGTGTTCATCGAAAGGTGTTTAACAGTAAGCATAGGGTTGAGTGAATGTGTCATCTGCCAGACTCTGTATGTATTGAGTAGAAGAGAGGGAAGCTGAGCATTCAAGCTGTTTTCAAAGTGTGTCCCCTGATGATTATGGGGAGTTGACTGGCTGCATCACCCCATCTTGTCTCAACACATTGTTTTGAATTCTGTCCTTTAGAAGATAGATTCTGAAGACAGGAGACATAATGGTAAAATTAAGATCTCATCCAGTTTTCACAGTGGATTGTGCAAATAAAAGAGCATCCTTGTTTTACACTCTAAAAGGGATACTCATTTGAAACAGCTCATAACGGAAAGGATTACAGGACATTTTTGTTCTGTGTTCTGCTGGTTTTGTAAGGATCCATCTATTTTAATCTCTCCTTGGACAGTATCAGTTGCTTCATCTCCTTATTAGTATATTTGCTAGGTATATCATTATACATCACAATCTGACAATTAAAACACTATATAGGTCCCAAAAGGGCAAAATGTTTTGAGCTTCCATCTTTAAACAGGAATAATTAGAACAATGACCAATTCCAACATTTCAGAGTCAAATGTTGGTACCTATGACACTAAACCTCAAAACTCTGAAAAACTACCTACAAAGTTGAAGGTGATTTCCAGGTCATGAAAAGCAACAGCTAACTCCAACTTGATTTTTTAATAACAAAACTCCGTTCCATTACCCATAGGAAAGATTCACATTTAACCATTTGTGTGTCTGAGGAAGCTTAGACACACAAGAGATGTAAGACAGAGATGTACTTCAAAGATTGCTCCAGACGGAAACTTAGTTTTCATCTCCATGCATGAAATTTCCAGTGAATTGAGTCCTGTAGCCTTCTACTCACCACAAACACCTAAGATAGTTAGATATCCACCAGACCTTTCCCTGATACAGAGACCAATAAAGTATACAAGGCCTCTACCATGGCTAATTAGAGGAAGAAAAAGAAACCACTTTCATTCTATAATTAGAAGTAGGCTAACTCCAAAGAAATTAGCAAAAGGGTACAACTAACGTGATGAACAAGCAAGATTAGTCTCTGCTTAGAAGCTACCCATCTAGACACCATGTTATAGGAAATGGATTTTCAACATTTTTCCATGGAAAAAATTGATCTCAGAGGAACAATTGTGAAAGAGGAAGATCCTCCTCTTTTTGCCCCAAGTTTGGAAAGCTTGGGGCAAAAGTGTCTTTTTTTCCCCTTCACCTTCTTCAGGAACAAAAAGAAGGGAAATATACCCAATATGAAGGAAAGCGTCTAACTATACTCAATCCAAGACTGCTGAGGAGTAGATCTACTCAAACTGCAACTGAAACACAAATTTCAACAATATGACTTCTTCCACAAGTCACATTCAAACTGGGGGGTGTTCACAGTATATATTATAGCAGTTAAAACTCACAGCACAATCTTCAAGAACTAATGTATTGTGCAAATCCCCCAGTCTCTCCAGTGTTTTCACCGGTGGTGCTGAACTCCACCATTCAAGGAATCCAACAGGAAGCCACAGAGTGCACAAGCTTGAGGGCTTCAGAGGATGTCCTGCACGCATAAAAAAGCATAGACAGTACAGTTAGAAAAGGGAATTTGATAGGTATTATTCTATCTTAGTTTTGGGATTCCAGCACGAGGGGAGCAAAATTTTCATACAGGAAGAATTAGAGGGTTAAAGTGATCTCTTCCATCTTTATTTGTACTATTTGTAGCACACTTATCTCTCTCCACTCCTTCCTAATGCTACAGATTTACAGTGCCAACGAAAGTAATGAATGACCTGAATTCACCTTTAAATCCCAGGAAACTTGAACAGCCTGTATCCACTGAAATAGCACTGTTATTGCAACAGCTTTGGATAATAAACTCTTAACTGGACTGACAGAAGTCTAGTCTTTGTTGAATACCTCCTCTAATCATCTCAATACAGAACAAGCTGTTTACTTTCATGTTTATTTTCTTGAAACACAACAAGACTTCATTGTTGGAATTACTGCATAAATATGGACCCGAGAAATAGTCACTGGTGAACATTATTTATGGATGTAGAGTTCTTAATGATTCAGACTCTGATTCACTCACATCCTCAATAATTATTGCCACAAAAGGGAACACATTTTAAAGAACAGGATGTGACATTAATGTTCTGAAGAATTTGTAAAACAAAATCTCTACAGATTTTTTTTTCAAGTTCACTATGAATTGTTACTGACTTCCAATAGCTCAATCAGGAGTCTTTCATTTTTAAACCAGCATGGTACATGGATTTTTTTTTCATGCTAAAACCAAAAGAGAATGGTTAGGTAACTGGAAACTTTTAGATAGATTTTATGTTACTTTAGAACCATTAATTCTGTGCTTCTACTTTCATGACAATATATGAAGTTTAAGTCACTGCATTATTTTGTAGAAAGATGAGCAATTCTGTCAACATTCATAAGAGTCTTCACTCAGCACTGAGACAAAGCCTTTGGGAGATTTACTGTAAAATTCTTTGGGTTATCTATTTGAAAATTAGGACTAGGTTTTTCTTTCTCTTCTTGATTTTAAACAACCCTGTAAGAGAAATTTAAAATATCTTTTAAAACTTCATCACATGAAACCTAGAGAGCAGCAAACCTGAGATTCGGGTTAGGTAACTGACAAACTTTCTGTTCTTGGGCATGGCAAATATGTTCTACAAAGTTTAGCTCAAGAGCTCTTTAGAAGTCTTAGATATTTGAAAAAACATTGTGTGATGCAGTCTTGTCTTAGAATCTCAAACTTCATTAATTGACTGAACCACGTGGCGTTATGTTTCTTTGCTATGTGGTGTTTTTCTACCTTTGATTTTCAGTCATGCAATCAACAATGTTTGCAATATCAGGTGATGTAAATCAATGACACAGCAAAAGGTAATTTAAGAGGTCATTTAAGTTTGTATGAACTGTTTGATGAATATTCCTTAATAACAAATATGGTTGTGCAGATGAAAATCAGATTACAAACCATTCATGAGTGGAGAAAGGAGTTAACACTTATCAGATAATATTTATTCAGTTTTAATTTCGGTATCCCTTTGAACTTTTGAATGCCTATAAAATCTGAAAAAGTTTTCTCAATCTGCTTGAGATGTTCCCAGGTCTAATGGAGTGATGCTGTGATTAAGGTTTGCTTCATAACTATAACAGATTAATCTAAATAACGAAGTAACTATCTAGCATTTTTTTATATTTGCTTGGTTCACCAGGAAAACGGTAACAAGTCATTGTACTTACTCCTTGTAAAATGCTTTGAGAAGCAGATCAGACTAGAAGACCTCCAGGTGTCCTTTACAACCTGCATGATACTTTGATTCTATTTCCAGAGAAATCATGAGGTATGTAATAGCGTAAATCTTGCACCTAGATCAACATTTGCGTAGAAACCTTATGTGTTCTTCCCTAGGTTTAATAATGTTCTATCTGATTTGCACAGGTTGTATAATCATAGAAAACAGGGCTAAAAGAAGAAGGTGCATGTAGTCTGTCTCCCTTGTCTGGGTCCACCTAGTCCATGATAATCATTTCATTATGAGGCTGGCATCTATAATAATTCAATAATGCGAGTTCTGTTAGTGTCATAGGACTCCAAATGGTCAATTAAAGAGAAAGTTTGTTCCATGTAGAAAATATATCCATTTAATTTCATACACTTGGCAGTATACATCTTGATTATAAAAAGCTTTAGATGATACAAGGGTTCATTTATTCTCTGAAGATTATTCCCTAGGAACTGCCTTATCACTGTTCAAGAGCAATAAACATTACAGCTGCTTTCATTGAGTGGATGGAGATTTCTGATGACTGAAAAGGTGTTGGTTTTGGGTGGTTTTGGTTTGATTGGTTTTTTTTTTTTGCTTTGAGAACATAGTCAAAACAAAGTACAGAAAATATATATAATGATAAATAGTGAGGCATGACAACAAGAATATATAAGGCCAAGAGTGCAAGAAATGGAGAAGAAAACAGCTGCAATGTTTCAGAGGAGAAAAGTGGTAAGGGAAAAAAAGTAGTGATAATGAGGACCACATAAAAAAGGGTTGTGAAACACTTAAACCAATAGATGTAAAAAAGACTATGCTAAATCTTTGGCAAGGCATCCAGTCATTCCAGCATGTCTAATTATCAGACAAAAAATTCATAAATTGTCTCGTACAGATATATGATTTCTACAATTTAAGGTACTTCAGTAAATGATTTTCTTATTATTATTTTTAGTTTTGGTTTCAGTCCCAGGTTTGACAGGGGGTTTTTTTAGGTTTTCTGGGGCTGGTAGTCACTGGGACAATGGATCCTTCCTGAGTGCATCTGCATGTTTTAACATTGTGTTCAGATGCAGGCAGATGTCATCCATCATCCTGCTATCTATCAAGGCAGACAACACACAAGAAGATGTGATAAACTCAAAAATTACAAAGTGAACAGTGTTGCTCAACTTCAGTTCTTCACCAAAAACATAAGCTATCCCTTTCTCCTATTTTAGCTGCCTCTTACTCATCCAAGGACTTTTTGTTTTGTATGAAGCATACAAATGTGTTGAATTTGAAAGCTATTCTAAATAGCTATTCTGCTTCTAAACGTCTTGGTCTCATCACATTTTGAAAATAAAACATATACAGTCTGCAGCCACTCATCCAAGGATTAGAGAAAGGATAAACATTCAGAGAAAACAGGAGACTTCTCTGAAAATCTCTTCAACTTGTTCATGGATATTTTAAAATTCATTTCAGATTCATTGTTTTGAAAAACCCTTATTTTTTTGTTTGCACATAACTGTTGCCTCTGTGTACGCTTCTATTTTAAACAAAACTGCAATGGATCAATAGCCATAAGGTTTAACAGATTCCTAACAAGGAGTTACGCATTCTGTATTTTTATCCAAAATTCCCAATCTGAGTGCATCCAGAAAAGATGCACATTCGCCAAGTTTCCTGAACCAGAATTGAAGACCTGAACATTATCTAAAGTTAGATCATCATGCTGTATTCACTTCCCAGATCTTGTAATCTTTTCCTTTCTCTTCTTATTCTGAGGTAGTCAAACAGTAATTCCAAATCTACACTGTTAGTAGGCAAAGTATGAAATTTATATCCAATACAACAATTCAGTTCTTTGTGTAACATCAGAAATTTGCACCTAGAAAATATGGACTTGGAAAAATGTGAAGATTTTGGCTGTGAAGAATCTTTGGCCTAATATGTTGATGCTTAAGTGAGTTAGTTGACCATCCATTTAGAGATTATGGCAGAACCCTGGACTTGTATTATTTGCTCATTTAATGTAAACTGGGGTATTTTATTCAATTTGCTGGAAATCAGTCTTGCCAAGGTGAAATGTGCCATGAAGTCATACAAAAGGAGGTCAGAGGATAAGAAGAAAGAGAAATTGAACTAAGCAAAAGAGTAATCCAAGTTTTCCTATTAAAAATATATTTAAACTGCACTTATCTATAATCATACAACCATTTCCATGTTACTGAACATTCACACATCTCATTTTGTCAGTAAAATAACAGAAAATAGGAGCTTCCCCAGGTTTTCACATCTCTCTCATACCTAGCAAGTCTGAGGGTTGCTTTTCCCTTCCCACCACTGCCCAGGACTGCTCTCCACATGAGCAGGTTGTTCTGTCTCTTCAAGTGGGTACAAAACTTGGGCTGTCAAGTTTTCTTCCACCAGTTTTGTCAGTTGACAGTCTTTCTGCTATGATTCTGCCTCCAGCAGATGAACTCAGATTTGTCTGGAACCTGCTTCCTGATTTATACTATCTATCTATTGTGTTGGGTTGTTGGGGTTTTTTTTAAAAAAAGACAGAATTTGAGGTAAAGTTTTCAGAAGGGAGCTGTACAGTGGGACAACTGAAGCAACCGTTGTTACTCTCTGTGTGACAGTTTGTGCCTCACTCAGCCTTAGATCATTTTCTTCCACAAAGCTGCACCTAACAATTACTTTTGGTGTCTGTTGCAGAGCTGTCAGCCTCGCATCAGCTGTCAGGAGGCTGAATTTCACGCCGTCTGTGCCTTATCCCCACGGCCCTGACTGACAGGCATCCTGTGGTGTGCGCATCTGACTGCCCGGCGCGATGCCAACCCGTTTCTCCCCCCGGATCAGGCTCACACCCTGGGGGGGTTAAGCTGTGCTCTCTCCAGGACTTCCAGGTAATGGGAAAATGCAGGTTGCAGCACGGGTCAGCATCATGGAGAAGGATGAAGCAACACAAGCTGCTGAGAGAGGATCGTATTCCACTCCCAGACCCCTTGATACCATCTGCCCCATTCTTCCCTATGGGACATCATCCCAGGATTAAACCCTAATGCTGCCTCAGCTGTATGAAGCAGCAGCATTTTGTAATGGCAACACTTGCCCCAAAAGCAACCCTGCCTCTGGGGCACACAGAGCAGAAGGATGTGGCTGCTTCTTCAGTTCAGCACAGATCAATGAACTGAAATGATGTTACTGCAATGCCGTCTGAGGCACAGGGAGCAAACTTCAGAGCAGAAACAGCCATTTCATTCATTACATTTCTTTTCAAGTTAGTCCCTTCCTGCTCTGAATCCCTGCATCTTTTCACAGCTCTCAGCGTTGCCTCACTCTCACCTGTTTTTGTTCCCCTTTTGCTCTGTCACCTCAGGAACACGTGCTGCCACACAGAAATGTTTGGGTGCTTCAGATCCACAGCTCAAGCTGCAGACAGGAGTGAATGGGAAGTGTGCTCCTCTCTGAGCAACACCCAGACAGGCACAGCGCTGGCTGCAGGGGCTGGATTCACATCCCTTCCTCTCTGTGTTATCTTGAAGCTGTATATGATACCAACACAACAGAATATATTTTTTTAGAAGTCATTTCAGCTTTTAAAAAGATCTAGTGTTAACGTGCAGTGATACCACGATGATGAAGAGGATACTCTAAATAAATGTATGTTGTTAACAGAAGAGTTATATGTATTTCCCAGTAACTATTTGTGATATAGTCCTGTTCTTTGAAAAATGCTAACTGCTTTGAGATTAAACAATCTTCTTTTGCAACTCTACAGAAAATATCTGTGAGATCTAAGTACTTCTTTGTACACAAAAATTTCACTATCAAGTCCAGTTACATGTATAAAAAAATAACACATATTATTGGCTTCTCAGGCAGATGATGGACCAAAATGACCCTGCTGAGCCATGCTACCTGTGTGACTGAAGTGACTCCTGACTGTCGCTTGAAATGGGTGTTGCTTTCTATTTTGTCACAAGCAGGTTTCATTTGGCAGCTAATCAGTCACCAAGTGAGATATTAAAAAAACCCCATTAAAAATGATATCATGATGCTGCCAGCTTGTTCTCCTTTGTTTATATCTACTGTAATCTGAAGCCAAGATGCAAAAAAGCTATTTTTCCTTTTCTTTTTATATATAACTTTATATGTATACATGTGCACAGATACACTCACTGCAATTTCGTTAAAAATTGTAAAACATCAGATTATTTCTGACAGTTCATCATTAAGTACTTAAAAAGAAATAAATAATAAGAGACTAAATTTGTCTTCCACAGTACAGCTGAAGAAAAGATCTTCTCTAATAGAAGGTCTTTCTCTAACCCCCTAAAACCTCCTTGCCTTATTCTACACTAACCTCGGAATTATTGTTTTCCAAAGGCAACTCAGCTGTCCTAAGAAAAGTCCTAATTCTGTACTTCCAGATGTAATTTTGATGCAATTATTTTTGTAGTTGTTAGAGATCACAGAAGAGGGCCCATTTTCAGCATTTGGTCACACTTGATCATGATTTTCCCAATAAAATGATGACAGCAGCAATAAAAATCTTACTGGTGTTAAACGCTTTCATCATTTGGATTTTTTTGTCCCTTTCAACTGAGAAAAGTAAGGCTAAAGTTGGGGAGAAACACTAAAGAAAGCAAGATGTTTTCTCTTAGTTTCTTTTTCTTGTGTGTGTGAGTAGGTGAGCAAATTATCTCTCACTCTTCCTTATATCACTTTTTTTCCTCTCCTTTAAATGTAGTGGGAAAAACATTAAAACAAATGATGGAAGGGGAGACATCAAATTACTTTTTTTTTTCAAAGTTAAAAAAATCTACAATGCAGAAGGGATGGATACAATTCACACATGGGACTAGAATGGGACAAGCCAGGGATGGGCAGGTACGATGTAAATCAGAATGTCTTTGCCACCCTGGCTCACAACGCCTCGTGGGGACAGGACCACCATGCAGGATCCGACTTAGAAAAAAGACCTAGATTTGCCAGCTGCAGTACTCTGGCTCCGTACAAGCGGGTGAAAAACAGAAAAGTCACAGCAATGCCAAGGTGAGGTAGCAGGAGAAGGACCTAAAGCTGCTGAGAAATCCATACCAGATCTGCAAGTGAAGGGCTTTTTTATTATTTTCACCTTAAAAGAAAGTAGCTGCAATAAAAAGTGCTCCGAGCTTTTTTGAATGCCTCTACAGGTTTGGAAAAAAACCCAAACCATCTAACATACAAGCAGTTTGCAGCAGATTTTTTGGTGAATAAAACACTCTTGATGTAAACTGGTGCTTGTCTGGGCAGCTGAGCTACTGCTGACAGTGAGGTGGAAGTGGTTCTTGGTCCATGCCACTTTTACAGCTCTTTCGTAACTTAATACCTGGCTTTTACAGCACTCTGCATAGGAGTTAAGCTATTATCTCATTGCTGGAAATGGAGAAACCAAGGTATGGGTCAACAGTGGGCCTTTCCCATGCTCACCACGCAGCTGTGGTAAGACATGAACAAATGAGAAGTTACAGACTCCAAATGCAACTCATTATCCACAGCATCACAATGCTTCAGAAGAAATTAGATCTTACACATCATTGTGAGGGGAAGGATTGCGGTTTGCTGAACTCACTCATAGTTCTGAAAAGGAATGAAAACCATGAGCCAGAAGTATACTGTCCCAACCAAGGTAAGTCCCCTATTACACTGAAATAGAAGGAATACTTTAGGATATATATAAATATATATGATATGTATAAATATCCCTACATATATATAATAAAAATTACATATTTACACAATAGATGTAATAATATATAAAGCATATATCATATGTAATGTATTATATAGATAACATATCATGTATATAATATAAAAGGATAAATATATTAGTCGGTGAGCTAGGTAAAAAAATGTTTAAAATAATTGTTAGGTGTTTATTCTTCTATTAATCTGTGAATAGGCACAGAGGTAAAACACAGTATCTGAGCACAGCTCAGTGACGCTTTTGAGAAAGTTAAATGCAAGACTGTGTATCCTAGAACACAAAACACAGGTTAAGCTCAGAGGCCTGGATTGCAGAAAACAGACCCTCAAGAAGGGTGACTGGAAAAAACATATTGATGGGGACTCATTTCAACATTAGAGAAAATAATCACTTTTGACTATATAGGTGGGAATAACGAAGGGGCACACGCAGGTATAAGTCTCTGCTCAGTCTGCTGGGCCATGCTACTATTAAGATATTCCTGAATGAGTGAATCTAAAGGACTGAAATCCAGTGCTCAATTACCAACCTAGAGCATCCTGTTACTTACAATAGCAGCTTCCCTGGGGCGGAGTCAGGGTGCCTGTGCAAAAATACCTGCCCCTGTAGTCTCCGTGCATCAGAATCATAGGGATGGTTGTAAAAATGGAAAAAAAAAAACAAACCAGAAGGCTTGGAGAAAAGTAATAGGAATGTCCAACAGTTCCTAACACCTTAGATGAATTGAGTTTATTTTGCTCATGTGCAGACAGACTTGTGAGACCAGAAGACTGGTGTGGTTTCTCTAGCTATGCTAACCTGGGCCCTTGCACCATCAGGCTCATCTCTCTTCTTTTACCAGTTTAAAACTGCAAAAAAAAAAAATCACCCTTTGAAGCTCTGAGGCAGTAGTGCCAGGATCAGCTGTGTTGAATGGATCTGGAGCAGCACCAGACAGAACAGAAAAAAAGGACAAAACACACTGAATAGAGCAAAGGATATATTTTTATTAAAAAAAAAAAACAAAAACAAAAACAAAATCAAAAACAAACCCTTTGCACAAACTTGCATGACCTTACTTTTATGCTACCCAATCAAAAAAGTTTTAACTTACAGTTTGTTGGACAAATCTAGGCTAAAATTATGGCACCAAGAGCTGCAATTTGCAGTTTTGACTTGCTAGGAAGAGAAGCATTACCCCCAGATCTTTCTAGTGTCTCCTCTCTGGACACGTGGGACACTGTGCAAAGAAAAGGAAATGGAAAAGGGATCACAACACAAGGCCATGACTGAAAAATGTGGCTTCTAATGAAGGTCTTCTGAGGGTGAACCTGCAACAGTAGCACTTTTCTGGGACTCCACAGCTGCCCCCCTACTCAGTGAGCTGGTGCACCAAGCCCTGTGGGGCCACTGACCCACAGCCCCGGTGAGCCAAGACACAAGACACCCTAAACCACAGACTGAGTTGGGCCACCACGCGCCACCACAAGCCACCAAGGGGTAGGGCAAGCCTGAAGGAATCAAAACAATATCCAGAATCGCGTGTCTTGGTGGCAACATGCAAGATCTGACAGCTCTGTAAATTAATCATCATAATTCACCATCTGGGTGAGGTCTCAACTTTGCTAGGTATTTCATTGCTTATTAAAGGAGGTAAGAAAAGGAGGAGAGCATCGTAGCAGGGGTGACAGTTCATTCAAGCTCCAGGAGTGACTTGAATTTGGGAGTGACCATTAGTTTTTTCCCTCAATTAAGAGCAAGCCAAGTCCCCAGAGTGGTCTGGTTACTCTGAGACATTAAATCAAGACTAGGCGTTTTTCTTAAAATAGCCAACCACTTTCATTTTAGGTCATCACAGAAACTGCTGGGTCAAACTCTGGGCTGGACAGACAAACTGATCCTGAAGATCATCTGGTGCCCCTGGTCCTCTCCTTCCTGTTATTGGTCTCTAGAGTTAGACTGCATTTCCCTCCCAGAACAGAAAGAGCAGGAATTCCAGAAGCTTCCAGAGGCGAGGACTTGTCCTTTCCTCCAACTGAAGAGATGAGTCTGAAGTTCAGCACCAGTCAATGAAAGACTTTTGTAGAGACAGATCTGAAGGGAAACAGGGATGGGAACAGCACATCTCCATCACCTTGCAACCCCCTCCCCGGTGGAGCTGCAGAAGAGAACAGTGCCCTTCCCTTTTTTCCCAGAGGACTGGAATGGAAATTGTCTCTCAAAAACTCTGATCTGTGTGGCAGTCTGTTTCATTCTGTGTGGCTTAAATTCTTTACTATAAACAGTAAAAGAAAGGGATTATAAACAGAAACTCAGGTAAGGAGTTTATATGTCTTTGCTGTCAACTTGCCAATGACCTTTGTTAATTATAATTTTGACTTGAGTTTCAAGTAAGATTGAAACTACAGGTTACTCTTACCCATAGTCCATTCCCTCCTCATGCCACCTTCTCAACAAACCACAGCCTCTAGAGAATAAATGCAAAAGTTTTCAACATCATATGGAAAGAATGAGGCTACAATATTGTGCATCTATCAGGAATAGTTCATAATTCTTGTGTAGCTTTAAAATGGCAAGAAAAAAATAGAGTGCAAGAAGATAATTTAGAAAGTCAGGTAGCTATCCTGCAAACACCTCATAAAACCACCTAGCTAACGTGCACTGGAAAAGGTAATCTACAGCATATGCCAGAATTTCCTAATCTCGCTCTGGTTCCAAAATATTAGTCCTACTTATAGACTGCAAAATGAGAATAGACCAAAGTGATCATTTAGTCTGATATTCTGTGTAAGAGAGAGACTTTTACATTCCCCTACATTAATTCTTGATCTAAGTCCAAGAGTCAATTTAGCTAGTCCATTAGTTTTCAACCTTTTACAATTTGCATACCTTTAAACTTCCCAATTGGATAAAAGATGCTGTATGGGGATTTCCAGCCCACTGACAGTAAACTTGCACTTCTTAGTTACCTTTCTTAGAACCCTTCAGAGTGACCCCTAGACCACCAGGTGTTCACAAACACATAAAAAAGCACATACACCTTTCAAAAAGCATACAGTCTTAATTTTAAATAAATTAAATTGAATTTTTAAATTTAAGAAAAAGGAACCCCCACAATGTTGATTAATAAATTACCGTCAAGCATAAAAGTTCACCATTTCTGACCTGAATTTCTCTGGTTTCAGCTTCCAGACAGTGTACGCTCTGTTCGTTTGCCACCTAAGCTGAAAAGCCCTCCATTACTGTGTTCCTCTCCTGATGTGGACTCTCAGAGAGTGATCACGTTGCCCTTTCGCCTTCCCTTTGATAAGTTAAATGGATTAAGCTTCCCCCAGTCAAACTACAGGGTATATTTCCTCAGCCATTAATCATTCCCCATTATAATGTAAACAAAACCAAAAGGTATTAAGTACATTCTTTGTATTTCTCTATTCATACTTATGTTACTGCCTGGTTTAAAAGACAATTTTATCTAACTAAGCTATAGATCATTAAGCTGAAAGAAAGTTTGCCCGTTACTGCTGTTTTACCATCTTGCCCCATCTTGTCTCATTAGCAGGAACTGATTGAGCATGAAGGTGTTCCCTGGCTGTCAGTAGATAAAGTAGGTGCTCTTGGCTTTCATCTGTTCTGAATTCTCCTTGTCTCATTATCTTCACAAGGTCAGATTCTTTGACACCAGGACTGCTTGCTTAGCACTCCATTCTGGTAATTACTTGCCTGGCAACCTTAACCATAAGTAGATTGCATGTATATGGCAGCAATGAAAGTATCAGCATACAGGCCAACAGCCATATATCCATATAACACAAATACCATTAGAAATGTGTTCATTCTACTGATGTAATTGTTATGCTTCTATATTATCGCACTGCTGCAAGCACGACACACATTAAAATGCACAGTTTATATTACAGCACTGAAATCAAAGTTGCAATTCAGCTCTCTTTTAGGGCCAATCCTATAGCCTTTTTTCCACAAAACTCATGAATGACTTATTTGAGAAAGGTTAAGCTGCACTTCTCTGATTCTTCTTTTACCTTGTGTTACAAAGGCATATTTAACTGCTGAAATTATAAGTCTGTAGAAGAGTTTGGGGAATTCTGGAGGGTGACATCCATTACTAGTACAAAGACTATCCCCAAATCAGTGCACAGTCTTCTGCAAAATAAATATCTTCCCCTTTGATATGTTTATTGTGAGAAAACAAAAATAATGCAGCCTGTGATGGATGTTTTATACAGCTTTCCTTTTTTTTCCATTTTACGTCCACAAAATTACTTCCTCTACAACAAATCTTATCTACGCCATTCATCAACAATAGTCAAATTGTATTTGAGTCACTTCTGCAAAGTTGTAACAATAATATATATGTTGTTTATGTTCCAAGAAAATCCATGAAAAGGATAAAAATGTTAATGCCTCACATTTTGGCAGAATGCCTAAACAATAATACCTTCATACCACCACAGTTCAAACTAATTTATACCAGATTTAAACATACTTCTTCTGCTAATGCAGTTCATCCTCTGATCATTTCATTCTTAACGTGTCAGCGATACTCAGATTTACAACAAAGCTTTTAAATCACTTATTCAATGTGATTTCAAAGGTGGTGGAATATCTAAATAAAAGCCTGTCCTGTGTCACTGGAGGTAGGTATCACGTTGTACTTACATTGTGCAATTTATTGATGGTGATCCCATCATCTGCGTTTCACATATGGAAAAACTGATGCCCTGAGAAATTAGATGAGTTGGCACTAATTGTAAAGCAAGTTAAAAATAAAAATTAGACCTCGCTGCCTCCTAGTTTCATAATCTAATCAGCCTAGTTTGCTTTATTTTGACCCTTCTAACAGCCAGATCCCCACACTCAAGTACAAACCCACACACCCATCTTTTCTATCAGGAAGCCCTTGGTTTGCTTCCAATCCTCTCCACAGCTCACAGTCCTTCCTCCAGGCTCAGAGAATTTCCTTTCACCCTCTTCCCTGCTCACCACCTGCAGCCACAGAAAATCCATCCTCAGCTCACAGCTGTCTTCAGCAATGGACATCTTTCCCTGAACAGAAGTCATGCCCTCTTTCCACTCAATTCAAAAACTAATTTAAAGGCAGCTGAGGACATCACAGAAATCCAGGTTTCCTCCCTTGTGACCCTTTAGCTGCACCAACACTCCCTAAATGAAGCTCTGCTCTATTTGCCAGTATAGAGGTATCTATAGGAGCTGAGTCTTGTGATTCACAATATATAGGCTGTAGCTTTTTGTCATACTTCTACCTTTCTTTCTGGAAATCTCTCACAATTCACTTCATCACAATGAGGATCAGGATCAGCCTTAGCACATGAAGACCCAGATGCATTTTAGCAGAACAATCTTCTTACCAGTTGCAAGGTGGTATCCACTGAAAGGTGATCTATCTAGGGGCAGCATGTGTCCCAACATTCCCACTACCTGATCCACCTTTTAATGCCTTTTACTGGATGCACTGGTGCCAAGAAGCCCAAGGTGTATATTTGTGAAACGGAATTTTTTTGCCTTGTGTCTTTTTGTGCAGCTTTTTATATCTAAACAGGGAGGTTTGGATTTCATCAGAGGAGAATTTACTATTATAATCAGTTAATACTAAAAATATGAAAATTATTATACAGGAATGTTTGACAAACAAGTGAATTGTAGCAGGGGAAAACTCCATCTTCCCTTTCTCCAGGAAAAGCAGCTCATTGTATTCACTGATAGGTTTCACTGAGTGCAGTAGCCTCAATCCACTGGTTGGATGAAGATTGCCAAAGAGCCAGAACACCAGCACTGAGTCCCAGGCATTCACTCGGCCTCTCACAGTATATAGTTTACAGAAGCTGATAAACAAGCAATGAGAAAAAAGCCATATATATCTCTACAATTATCTTAGCTCCAAAGGTGACCTCCATGACACAGCTGACAGGGTGCAACATATTCA
>NW_010289028.1:7172-33112 GCF_000700745.2 Antrostomus carolinensis | reverse complement strand
TTTCCCATGGATCCTGGGAACCTTTCATCTCTTCCACCTCCTTTGGATACTAAGCAGTTTCAGGCCTTATTCTTCCCCACACTCTTAAACTCAGAATGTTTTCTTAGTCCTTAACTCAGTCAGGAAGGAGTTCCAGTTTTGCTCACAGCAGATTACCACCTATCTTCTCCTGCCTTAAAAAGCTGGTGCCCCGAGCACATGTTTTTTTGGGGTTTTTTGCCACTGTTTAAACAAAGTCAACTAGTTACTGCTTGGTAGTGTTTTAGGCAGTCAGTTATCATGGGTTTCCCATCAGTCTAGACAACGAACAAGTCTCAGTGTGAAGTTTTTTTCTCATTCAGAACTTTATCAAAATATATACCTTGCTGACATATGACAGCCACAAGAGGGACCAACGCATCTAGTGTTTTACTGAAATAATGTGGGATGGTGACCCTTGAGGACACCCAAAGGGTGAGAGAAGGAACCAGGATGCTACCAGAACATATTCAAAAAGCAATGAGTGAATTGTATAAGGAAGAGAAATTCATCAGGGTAAAAAAGAGAGAAACTCAAGGTGAGAGTCAAAGAAGGATGCTGTAGTAGCTGTAGTTTGGCTGAAGAGCAGTCATGGAAAAAAGCAAGGGAAGATTTACAGCAAAATTAAGTCAGAACATGAAAAAAATAATGGGTCAGCATCCTAGATGCTGAAAACAAGATGAAATCTTGAGGTTTCAGATTATTTGGGCTTAAAAACTATGATCTTCATTTTGGATGTGGGAAAAATACCCCATGAAATGGTCCCCAAGCCTGCAGCTGCTGTGAGGATGACTATGGCAGACCAATTCAAGCCATATGTTTCACCAGTTTTACAAGAACTCTTTACCAAACAGCAGCATGTAGGATGGGGCCTTTAGGTTGTTCTCTGCAACCTTCCAACCTGCACCACTCCCTTCCTTAAAACACAGGCAGGATAATGAAAATATTTACCCCAATGAAAAAATTTCAGAATCTCCATGATCACTTAAGAGTATCCCATGTTTAAATGGGAATTCTGTCTTCTGATTCCCTGAGTTTTCACAATTCTTTAATTACAGAACATAGAATAGAACAATGGAATCATGGAATCGTAGAACAGTTTGGGTCAGAAGGGACCTTTAAAGATAACCTAGTCCACCCCTCCCCTGCAATGAACAAGAACATCTTTTGCTAGATCATGTTACTCAAAGCCCCATCCAACCGGACCTTGAGCAATTCCAATGCTGGAGCATCCAAGACCAGGCTGGGTAATCTGCTCCAGTGTCTCACCACCCTCATAATAAAAAATATCTCCCTCATATCTAGTCTAAATCCATCCTCTTTCAATGTAAAACTTTTACCTCTCATCCTATCACGACAGGTCTTGGTAAAAAGTCTGTCCCCATCTTTCTTATAAGCCCCTATTAAGTACTGAAAGACCACAATAAGGTCTCCCTGGAGCCTTCTCTTCTCCAGGCTGAACAACCCCAACTCTCTCAGCCTTTCTTCATAGGAGAGGTGTTCCATCCCTCTGAGCATTTTTGTGGCCCTCCTCTGGACCTGCTCCAACAATTCCATGTCTTTCTTGAGCTGAGGACTCCAAAGCTGGACGCAGCACTCCAGGTGGGGTCTCACCAGGGCAGAGTAGAGGGGCAGAATCACCTCCCTCAGCCTGCTGGCCACACTTTTCTTGATGCAGCCCAGGATACAATTGGCTTTCTGGGCTGCAAGTTCACATTTCCTGCTTTATTGTGTTTGTGTGGCTGGGTTTTGGTAGAAGGGGGGGCACAGAGGTGGCTTCTTTGAGAAGCTGCCAGAAACTCCCCCAGTGTCCGACGCAGCCAATGCCAGCTGGCTCCAAGATGGACCCACCACTGGCCAAGGCCAAGCCAATCAGTAATGCCTCTGTGATAACATAATTAAGAAGAGAAAGAGAAAAAAAACCCAACCAAAACTGCACATTTTGCACCTCTAGAGAGGAGTGAGAAGATGTGAGAGAAACAATCCTTGCAGACACCAAGGTCAGTGAAGAAGGATGGGGAGGAGGTGCTCTAGGCGCCAGAGCAGAGATTTCCCTGCAACTTGTGGTAAAGACCGGGGTGAGGCAGGCTGTCCCCCTGCAGCACATGATGGTCCATGGTGGAGCAGATGTCCAACTGTAGCCTGTGGAGGACTCCATGCTGGAGCACGTGATAATCCAAAGGAGGCTGTGACCCCATGGGAAGCCCACACCAGAGCAGGTTCCTGTCAGGACCCGTGGTCCCCATGGGGAGATAGAAACCCACGCTGGAGCAGGTTTGCTGGCAGGACTTGTGACCCTATGGGGGACCCGCACTGGAGCAGTCTGTTCCTGAAGGACTGCACCCCATGGAAAGGACCCATGTTGAAGCAGTTCATGAAAAACTGTCATTCATGGGAAGGACTCACCGTGGAGAAGTTCATGAAGGACTGTCTCCTGTGAGAGGGACCATACACTCATGTGGGGGAAGAGGGTGAGGAGTCCTTCCCTGTGAGGAGGAAGGAGCAGCGGAAACAACATGTGATGAACTGACCCCAACTCCCATTCCCCGCACCACTGTGTTGCTGAGGGGGAGGAGGTGGAAATCAGGAGAAAGGTGAAGCCCAGGAAGAAGGGAGGGATGGGAGGAAGGTGTTTTTAAGATTCGGTTTTATTTCTCATTATACTCCTCTGATTCATTTCGTAAGAAATTAAATTTATTTTCCCCAAGTTGAGTCTGTTTTGCCTGTGCCAGTAACTGGTGAATGATCTCTCCGTGTCTTTATCTCGACTCACTAGCCTTTTCATTGTATTTTCTCTCCCCTGTCCAGTTAAGGAGGGAGAGTGATAGAGCAGCATTGGTGGGCATCTGGCATCTAGTCAGTTTCAATCCACCACACCTGCTTCTATGCAATTTTTCATCTACCAATATCCCCAAGTCCTTCTCCACAGAACTGCTCTCAGTCCATTCATCCTTCAGCCTGTATTCATATTAGGGATTGCCCCAATCAAGATTTTGCACTTGGCCTTGCCAAACCGCACGAGGTTTACAAAGGCCCACTGCGCCAGCCTGTCAGGGTCCTTCTGGATGGCATCCCTTCCCTCAAGCATATCAACTTCACCACTCAGCTTGGACTCATCGGTAATGTCATTAATAAATTTATTGAACAGTACTTATCCCAGTATGGACCTCTGAAGGACACCACTTATAACAGATCTTCATTTGCACATTGAGCCATTGACTGTAACTTTTCAAGTGTGGCCATCCAGCCAATTCCTTATCTATCGAATGTTCCATCCACCAAACCCATTTCTCTCTAATTTAGTGGCAAGTATGTTGTATGGGATTGTGCCAAAGACCTTAAAGAATTCAAGATGTTCCTATTTCATTTAGAGCTGTGCAAGATTCCCTACTGATAACTAATGAGGTAACAAAATCTTCTACTTTCTGCCCCTCAGTCCTTTTAGTTGAGGCCCTGTTTCAATGCTTTTTCTGAATTACAAGCTCTGCAACAGTACTGCTCTCCACTCACTTTGGGAAGTTTATAGTGTCTATCCAAATACATACACTTTACACATTGAGAAATGATGACCACATCCAAAGAACGAGTACAGTTTGACAAAAACATCCATATGGTTTTCCTCTCATGTCTTAACCCAGTTTTTAGGAAAGACAACAACTAAGCCCATGCTCTAGTCCAGCTTCTATTTCCAAGACAGGCCAAAAAAAATAAGCTAGTTATGATGTAGATGCTTGTCCATCATCAAGTAATGGAATATCAACAACCGAAGTCTTTGATCCCAAGAAAAAATGTCTTTTTCACCTGTAAGTGTTTTGAATTAGTTCACACTAAAATTAATGTCACAGATAATAGAATCACGGATTTACAGAGGAAGAAACATGTGAATAGGCCTCATGGTGGGGAATTTATACCTCCTGAGCTCACTGATTAACCCTTGTCTCCCATTCCCATTTGGGAAGTTGGGATCATTCATATTTGTAGTGCAGTGGTGGGTTTAAATGGCTCATTGGCCATTCAAGGAGAGGGAGCAAGTGCTAATGAACCTCATTGCTGTAGTCCTAAATACCATCACAAGGTTTTTTATGAGAAAAATCTCTGATCAAACTGAAGGGTTTTTTCCTGATCTGAAATTAAAACTGTAAATGCTGATACTGAAAACTGTGAAAGTAGTCCATTTCATAAAAATGAACATATTTCAGGCAGATATTTTTCTTTGATATAAAGAAATAGTACTCTTTCATCAGCTGAACTCTTGGATCCCAATGAGTTCTTCAATGTCCAAATCATGCCCACTCCCAAGCCAGAGAGCATTAAGAACTAACGTGCTTGCAAGCCTTCTTCACCACTGCATCACAGGAAGGCTGGAGCTGTGAAGACTGTGATTTGATCTCAGTCCTGTGACAGAAACACCAAAATCCCTAAAGCCCTGAAGTCCTTATGTGAAAATTGTGTCCCAAAATCCTGCTGCAGAGACAAGATATGAGCTTTGTCGAGAGGTGCAGATCTCGGGACTTCTAAGTGCTATGCTTGCTCCCTCACCAACTGTAGAAAGGTAAGGTGATTAGGTTGCCCTGATGTTGCAAACCCTGGAAGCCCTGGGCTTGTCAACTCCATCCTAATCTGAACAGTAAGGCTGCCACAAAAATTCAGTTCCTGGGTAGCCCAGGCTGCCACACAGTTTGAGCAAAAACCACTGACATCACCAAAAGCAAATTGTTTCCATTAAATGCTTCATAGAGGTGGTATTTTCCAGCAAAATCTTATTCTATCTGGAAATCCACAGCCCGCTCTTCACTGGAACTGCTGAAGTCAATGGAGCTTGTGCAACACACTCCATATGACATTGAATTCAGTGGAAGTTTGTCTCAATGGAAACAAGGTGTATACAAAGAGAGAGATTGAAGTAAACTTACTCATAGTGGTTAAATCTTTGCTACTGTGAAGAGTATCCACTTAGCCTTGTGCACCACCAAAGTCCAACCTAGGATGCTTTGTCAGACATAAGTGATGCAGGAGCCCTGTGGTGGCACTCTGCACAAGGGTCAGTCCATCCCACATAACATTGATAAAGTGTGGCCCTGTATCCCCAAGTTTAACCTAGAATGGCAGATACAGCTATCTCAGCAGATTCCTGAGATGCTGCCACTGCAGCATGTTAAGAGTTTCCCACCAGCATTAAAACCATTGACCCAGCCCAGGTTGTTTTATTTCCTCATCTACCCAGGGAGAAAGACTCTGATATTTTTTTTTTTATTTATTTATTTTTTTTTTTTTGTGAAGGACAATGTATGACAAGTTTTACTGGGTCTTCTTCAATGTAAACAGGCAGTAATTCTTAAGGTCAAACAAGTACAGATTCTCAGGAATGAATAATTAATAGGGATATACAAAATGTCAGAACTCAAGTTTCTAGGATTTGCTAAAACACAGACAAATTGGAATCTGACAAAAACAAATTGTGTTTAATAACCCTTAAAGACGTGCTCCCTGAAGCATCCTGCAGTACCCAAGTCTCTCCTTGTCCAACTTCTTTCATCTTCATTTACACCAGACAAAGACTAGTGAAAATAATGCTTGAACTTTAAGTAATAAAATCAGTTATAAAATCACTTACTTTATCACACTTAAATGCTTTCTTCCACCCTTGCTTTTTTTAACCATCCTGACTATTTTTAGTGACTGCAGTTTCCAGCTGCATAGACCCATCCCTCCCAAAGCAGCCCAGTGCCACGGGGGTGGTGCATTGCTGGCACAAAAAGAAGCAGGTCCCTTGCCCTCTGCTCTCCAGAGTGATGCCAGACCTTGTGACTGTAGATGACACAACACTGAGCCCCAGCTACCAAGCCAGAGAGGTGACATAATATATAGGTTTTTAACTAATTCAGTCAGGTCGAGTATAGTTGATTTGGAGCAAAGGCAGAGTGAGGTCACATACAGATGGACCTTAGGGGGGAAATCACAAACCAGTATATAACTCTTGGTTTATGCCTCTTATGTCTGTCTTTAACCTGTGAGGTCTCTGAAATTGGCATCAGTCCAACTTTATCATCAGTCCATAAAAATTGAACTACTTCTGAGTTATATCAATGACAAATTAATCTCACTGAAAGTGCAGAATCAGGCCATCTACCAGTAATGAAACAAAGGGAGGACATTAAATTGTTGCTATTTATTCCACACTAGCCTTCTGGACACTTCTTGGTGAGATTTATAGGTAAACCCTTCAACTTAGAGCTCTAAAACCAGAAAATCCCATGGAATTATGCAATTGCAGGCAGTGAACAGTCAGTCTGGATAGGTCCAGAATGAAAGTGAGAAATAATGAAACAGTCCTGTTCAGAAGAGGAACTACACATGTGAAGTCCTCTGTTTTCAGGAAGAGAGAAAAAAAAAAACCCACCACAAGGATGACAACTGCTGCAAGAAGTTAATTGAGTTTTTATTTACTCTTCAATGCGTGCATTTTACCCTGTCAGTGCATTTAGGCACCTCTGTTGTATACCTCTATATATTGCATTCAAGGAGAACACATTTTCTTATGGACATCACTTAGCATATGCATGGGAAATATTTGCATTACACATCAGTATTAACAAAATAATTAATAATTACCTCAACACAGAATCATTCGGATTATATAAATATGCAGAATATCCAGAATTTCTGAATTCTAAGGTGTTTCTCAACAGGTGACATTGCTAGTTGGTTAGCTGGGCAGATCCTACTGAATTTACCCTGTATTTTTATTGAAGCAGCATAAGTGACAGAGAGGACCCAAGCAGCACCCTGGTTACCAAAATCTCCTCTTGCTGTGAACAGACACAGCTGGTCAGACAGTCAGCCAGTCAGTCACATATACAACCTATTTTTGTATATAGACAGGAGCAGCCTTAGACCTTGAACTGCAAAATTGGAGGCTCCCAGGCAGAAAGCTCAACGAAATCCTTGGAGACTGAACAAGGCAAGGAGCACTGTCTGCTGATATTCCCTGTCCAATGTCCCACTTCCACAATGAGGACTATAATTGTCCCAAAAAATGCCCCCAGCACAATTTTTTTTGGTTCAAATGTTAAGTAAAACTTGAGGAGAAACACAAAGAACATGTGAGAGGTGAGGTCAGTGGGCAGAGTATCAACACATGAGGAGAGCAAGCTGAAGAGACACAGTGCTTCTCCATCAGGCTCTCTCAGGCAGTGTCTACACTCATAAGCAAAGCAAGTCTCAGAGCAAAGGCTCAAGCCCGTGGTTGCTCACTGTGTCAGCACGCTCACTGGAACACTTTTGGTCTGTGCCAAGCAGCAGCATCCCAGGCTGCCTGGGTATGGCTCAGAGCACAGCACAAGCCAGGGTGTGTGCTCAGGCGATGGGTTGGACATAGGTACCCCCTGTTTCAAGAGGGACAAGAGTTGAGGCACATGGGGGTGAGTGTAGCCTTACTGCCAGAAGCCTGTCCTGGACTATTTTTCAGTAGTAGCAAAGGCATGGCTCAATCAAGCTGTTGCCAAAAGATGTGGATTTTTTTTCCCACATCCTTCTGTTTGCCTTTGCACATCAAGTTGGCATGAACTCCCATGCTCTGCAGTGGCTGCATGTGCAGTCACAAGTCAGATGTTCCCCTCAGAGACCTCTTCATAACTAATCTGGAGCCCCAACAGAATCTTTATCCTGAGGTTGCAACAGATAGTTCTAGCAGTTTCTCATTATCTCCTCTCAGATAGATGAGACTTTAGACCAGTATTTCATGTTTAGCGGTTCCACATTTTTTAAGCAATAAATTATTCTCTATTTTCTTATTCAAGTGCTAGTTTCATATCTTCTACACAAAAACAAGGAATATAGTGTTTCTTTTTTTTTTTTTTTCTGGTCATTCAAAATTATATAGAAACTTGTGCTCCAAACTGAAAAATATTCATATTTGATATAAACAAATAATACTTTTATTTTGCATCATAGCTTACGTGATTTTATTTTTTTACCTGAGATAAGCTTTTTCTGTGTTGTATACTTAATTCATTATCTTGACATCCAGATAAATGAAAGAAACATATTGGAATAACACAATAATTTTTTTTTATACTAATTCCAGTCAATGCTCTTTGATGAAGTTACAGACATCTTGCAAGGCTGCTAGATTTTAGATATGTATGAAACTTTGTTTCCAGATGTGCATGTGATATAAAGAAATAGACTAAGTTTAACTTCACCAAGTGACAAAAAGTCTAAAGAAAAAGAATCATCTCCCCCTACAATTTTGTATTTTTAACTATTTATAAGTCTGGATATTGTTACATGAACATCCAGTCATAGTTAAGTTCCTAGTCTCAACAACATCCCATTACAAGGAATTCTACCATCTGTTACCTTTTATTACTATTGAACATTTCACCTCTCAGGTCCACAGAATGAACCCTAATTTCTAAATCCATCTTTACCTTTCTAAGTTGATTGCCACCACATTTATCATGGAAACTGTCAATATCAAGGTTGGGAGCAGTCATATTATCACCCCAAAGGCAGACGTGTTCTATGTGCACTCTCTCAAGCTATATGAAGGTTTAAAGAATGCTTAGAGATGCAAAATATAGGATGAGTCTGGGATTTGAACCTTGCTCAGCCTGAGACGTGGGCTAACCATCTGTTTAGGAATTAGCCAATTTCAAGTTTAGAGGCTGGGCTAGCCATGCCCAGGGGACATCAGCATTTCCAAGGCAGAGGCATCCCTGACCTCCTGGGACAAAGCTCAGCACTCCTTCCTGGTAGAGCTAAGGATTAGGAAGCCCTCAGGAAAGAGCAAGAGAGACTTGAATCTGAGTGGGACCCTGTGGAAGCCCTAAGGAGGGGTTAGCATCTGAAACAAGGCTTACTTTCTCAAGTCAGGGCTCTTCTCTCTATGCTACCTGGAGGCAGAAGTATGCACAGTATCACACAGGTTTAGGAAAGTGTTCACGGTTTAATGATGAATAGAGAGATGAAGAAAGATCTTTGTGTCTGACCCTGAAGACTAAACATTACTTGTTTTACTTCTTCTAATATGACTTTATAATGGTCTATTACATAATTTTATTTCCATTTTTGCAAACCTTTCTACCTCACTTGATTTTCAGCATAGCCAGCAAAGCACCGAGGCCTAGCAAACCTACAGGTCTAGCAAGCCTTAAAACCAAGCTAAAATCCTCTCTAAGTACAGTTTATTTAGTTCAACTAATTATTATAACAGCAAACACCTCTGCTTAGTTGTTTAAAGCCCTTCAAGAGCTGGAAATACCTTCCTCTTAATGGAAGAATTGTCTTCTGATCACTAGCAGCAGCCTGGAAAGCTTCCAAATGGTAGCAAGAATTAGTGAGGAGGAAAGATGTTATAAGAATGGGTCACAGATGTGAATGCTCACTCCACCACTTCGGCGTGCTGATCAATTAAAGGTAGTTAGCAGTTTCCAGACTGGTGTTGCCCGGAACATCTGCGGATCACAAATGCAGCTGCTTCTCATCGTCACCCTTCCTTAGAACAACTGAGCTGTTGCCACTGTCTCATACAAAAATCGGTCATCTAAACAGGTGTAACATCAACTACCTTAGTCTGAATAGAGTTTTTAAGAATCAGTAACCTGTGTGTTGAAAAGATATTTGCCAAAAGCAGCTTTTAAATGGAATGTTTTGACATTTACCTTTTATATTGAAGTCACTCATTCACTGTCGATATCCTAAACCAGAAGGAACATCATCACCTGTAAAGGGTCAAACAGACAGGTGACCCAAGAGTGTTGTGCTTTTGGGAGGCTGGCGAACCACTTTTCAAGGCATTACCAGAACTAAATTATCAGTAAGTAGAAAAGCATCTGAATCACACAGACAGTTTTCACAGTTGCTGGAAGGCATTACATTACTGCCGCCTGTCTTTGTAGTAATGTCAGCCCTATGTGTAAAGCGGGTAGTGAGAGATCTGTTCCCTGGCTCAAAGCGCGTACAGTGCAATACCATATGCTCCCATCAGAAGGAACTGTGGGTGCTCACAACCAATCAAGATCAATCTCTCAATTAGGCAGATCATAGGGTTCAAACACAAAGGAGAAGTGGTAGCTCTCAGTGATGCACTTATTCTCTTCACCGTGTTGTTTCTGTGTTGGATTATTGCTAGAAGGCTTTGGTGGAAAAAAATGTGTTTCAAGGAGGAGGTGTCACAATATGTCATTTATAAACAGTGAATTATATTTCATCATACACATTTATAATACATCCATGTGGACAGGTGCAGATACATGCAGGCTGCTTGGTCGGTGCTCTCAGATGGCTGGATAGAAGCCAGCTCTAGTCTCAAAGCTGTTTAGACATGAACCGGTAATATACACAGCCTGTCACCAGGCCTTATTGACTTGAGTGCAGTGCAATGTTAACACAGTTATATAGACCAGAAGTGGCTCATGTCTGGCCAGCGCAGAGGATGGGGAGACAAATCTCACAGCTATATCTGCCCTCAGGAAATTGCACCCATAGATTCCCCTGAACTCCCTCAGCTCACAAAGGAAGATGCCAACGTCTGAGGTACAGTCAGTGAGAGAGGGCATTTTCAAACTCAGAATTTAAAATAGAGTCTTTGCTGTTAGAACAGGTATCTGTATGGGTCTTATCTCTGTCTGAGGTTTGTGGACATAAATATCTATATGGGTTTTATCTCCCTTTGAGGTTTGTCTCAAATTCTTACAATTTTCGTTGATATGCTGATAGAAACAAAATAAAATATCAGTGTTGCATGTCTTTCAAGCATATGGCTCTCCTTAGAGCCAACAAGGCTTTTGTGTGAAAAATGAATATGAAATCAGGACAAGATTTTAGTATAGCAAAGTAGATTGCCTCTGACACCATCTACAACAAATAAAAAGAGAAAAGAACAGGTGGAAAATCTGTAAGGTGATCAAGCTATCAGTGAGCTTAACTCAGGTCCACAGGCTACCTCCAAGAAAAGATACAAAACAAACGAACAAACAAAAATCCTCCTTAGAGATCGCACCAGTCAGCTGGCCAGGAAAAAATGCCAAAGCAACAGTGTACTGGTGCCATCTGGCTACTCCTCCTCCCTCCAATGGCTCCCTGCCATATTCCTGACCAGGATATTGGAAGAACCAGATACTGGCCACATCCAAAAAAATCCTCACAGGTTTTATACTGGGTCCAGTGGATGCTGGAACAGGTTGCCGGGAGTCAATGTTATATAAATGTCATGCAGTGTGAACATGCCTGAAAAGGCTAATAGCTGAATACCAACTCTTACTGTCTTAAAGGCACACTGGGACTTTACAGAAGTAAAAGCAACCCCACAGTCAAGACAATTCAGGTTAACAGGGTGCAGTGTGTAGAAACATGCTGGGTTTTCTCCTCTGGCTACTTTTCATTTCAAACTTCCCTTTCTGATCCAAAATGGGACTGTTGTCTTGAAGAAGACAAGATTTGGGTCACTTTGCCAGAAACTAATCTTTACCTAAGTTGAAGAAAGCCAGGTTGTGATTATCAGACAGTTGTATTTATTTTGCTTGATATAAATGTAATCTAGGGATTGAAAGCAAAACACTACATATTCAGAAGATAATTCACAGTTTTAGATATCAACTGAAAATCAAAATATGCACCATTTGCAGTCAGCAACATTCGTGAACCACATGTATGGGGTATGTACAGCTGGTGTAGAATTTAATTTGAATGCTATTTATGTTCTATGCATGCTGCATATAAAGCAGATTGTCAACTGTTCACTTCCAAAAAAGGAAACAAAAGGTACAAAAAATAAACCTACAAACCCTAAAAACCTCAAGTTTTCAAAACAAGAAATATGGTCAAATAAATTTTCTACCTAGTTTTAATTTTCCAGGCTTTTGTCAGTTTAACAAAACCTTTCACTCATTTGGTATCTTTCTCTAAAACATAGTTCAGTTTGTAATTGTTTATGTGTGGTTATAAAATTCATATCTCTCTGAGGTACAGGAGGCATGACCCTTGCTTAGTGAATATAAAATCCTTGGATATTTTTGAGCTTCTAATATTTTAATAAAAATAATTTATATCTTCAGTGTTTTTAAAAAGTGTGAGATTGCCAGATTTTTAAGAGACAAATGTTGTTTATTCATACAGCATATACAGTACAGGCCTTTGCAAAGCAACTCTCCTGACACTGTCCTAATAAATAAGCAAAACACAGGACCTCTGGTTGGAGACTTGCAAACTTTACTTCATGTTCATTTGATCTCAGTTAACACCACAGAAAACTGCACCCCACTATTTTACAAGGTAACTCAAAATGACCTGGGAAGAACTCACACACTTTGATTAAAAAAAAAAAAGATAAAAATAAAACTCAAACCTTTCCTTCCCCCAGTTTCTTTCCTTTTTGTCTTGTCTACAAGTATGAATGAAATTTAGCCCTATGCAGAGCCAATACCAGGGTCACCACTACTGAAAGAAGCGATATGGATAGTAACAAAATATATGGAAAGGCCTCTATTTAATCTAAAAGTCACTAGATTACTTCCTTTAGAGACCTATACAGAGCTTGACAATAATAATAATGATAGTACAGAGCTATGCAATAATAAATTTTACTAGCGTCAGATGTGCTACCTCTGTGCCAGTAAATAAAATAAATCATGGCCATTTGATGACCCTGAGAGCAAGTGGAATAGCACAGTTTGCATCTATCTGCCTCCACTCTTCTCCATTCAAAATGAGGTGGTCCATCGACACTGCCTGTTGAGATTCCTTGCCACCTGCTAAGTGATGCTAGGCATTCTCTGCAAGAAATCCTGTCTCTCATGTAGTGACCTCAAAGTGAAAAGGATTTCTGAAGCAATATGATCCCTCCATATCCTTTCCGTGATATTCAAGGAAGTGAACATCCTCTCCACCACCACTGACACCAGATTTCTAATAAAGTAACAAAGGTATGGGACTAATCTAAACTGGAATAACAATGTGCTCAGTAACACTTCAGCTGTCAAACACCTCTGTTCTGCTTTGAAGATAATTCTAAAATTATTCTTTGTATTTCTAAAACATCCTAGATGGCAAAATGGGTCTTTTTTGTTCCTCATTTTCAAAAAGTATTTTATGATTTGGAGAGTAAAAAAGTCTCCTGTTGATTTTAAGGAAAACATGCTTTGGCATAAACACAAATAAAATATGCATTTGTAGCTCAGAAACGGAAATTACTTTCTTAAGCAATTATTGAATCTTGGCCTTTCTTTCCCTTTAAACATTCTAAGAAGTGTACATTAATTTTCTAACTCTCCATAGGAATTCACACTCACTGAGGAAGATGAGTAGCAGAGTAAAAACTGCTCTTCAGGAGAGCAGGCTTTAGCTTATTCAACCATTTTACAGATAAGACCTATGGAGGGCAGATCTGAAGAGCTCATGAAAGCTGGCAGGTCTTTAAGGATAGTATCCTTCAAGAACAACAATGGTTCATGCCAATGTTCGGGGGAAAAAAGTAGACATATTAGGATACAGGGAACATATAACAGAGCTCCAATGCAAAAGGCAGTATATAAGAGGAGGAATCGGGGACAGGTTACAAAGCAGAAATACATAAATGCTGCCTGAGCATGTAGGGATGATGTTAGGAAAGCCAAAGCTCACCTAAATTTGACCTTTGCAAGGGACGCCAAGGGCAACCAGAAGAGCTCCTACAACTATGTTAGTAGTAGTAAAAGGCTGACCAAGGAAAATGTGAGTCTATGAGTGGAGCAGGTGACCTAAGTGACAGTGTACACATAGAAGACTGAGGTACTCAATGTCTTTTCTGTTTCATCCCTCCTCAACAAAGTCTTACAAGTCTCTTTGCTTAGAAAGTTTGAGAAGGAGAACTACCAGCAATGGTTGAGGATCCAGTCAGGGATTATTTAAAACTACTTGACCCATACAAGCCCATGGAACTGATCAAGCTGCATCCAAGGGTGCTGAGAGGCCTAGTCAATGTCCTTGCAAGGTGACTATCATTTTTTCTAATGTTGTGGAGACTGGAAGAGATCCATGACGTGGAGAAAAACACGTGACCTATCTTCAGAAAAGGATCAAATGGCCATTCAGGAAACAACGGACCAGTCAGTTGCACTTTGGTCCTTGGGAAAATCATGGAACAAGTCATCTTCGAAGACATTTCTGAGCACATGAAAAAGAAGATGACTGGGAACAGTCAGCATGGATTTACTAAAGTCCTTATGCCCAACAGACCTGATCGTCTTTTACAATGAAATGACTGGTATGGCAATCAATGTGAGAGCAGTAGGTGTCATTTGGCTCTATTTTAGCAAGGCTTTCGAAACTGCCTCCTGCAATATTCTTTCATCCAAGTTAGGATGTTTTGGTCTAGACAGCTGACAAGCAGATGCATGAAAAGCTGGTCAATGCTCGGTCTGGTTAATGAGTTGAACTCCACCTGGAGGCAAGTTACAAGTTGAATACTGCAGGATTTGTACCAAGACTTGTCCTGTTTAACAACTTTATCAATGGCCTGGAGGATGCAGTGTAATGCACTCTTATCTTGTTTGCAGATAATACTAAACTGTTGCCTGTCCATATGTCTGGGATCAAGGCCAGCATCCAAAGGGACCTAGACAGGCTAGAGGACAGGACAACAAGAACTTCATAAAATTTAATAAAGACAAATGACAAGTCCTGCACCTGGGAAGGAAGAACCCATTGCAGTGACACAGACTGGAGAAGCACTGCCTGTGGAGCAGCTCTGCTGGAAAGGACACTGGGGTTTTGGTAGATAGCAAGCTGAACATGAGCCTGCGGTGTGCCTTGGCAGACAAAAAGGCCAGCAGCATCCAGGACTGTATCAACAGCAACAAGGCTAATACATCAAGGGAAGTGACTATCCCCCTTTGCTCAGCACTCCTTAGATGCCATGTAGAGTATTGTTCCCAGTTTTGCCCCTCCTGGTACAAGGAAGACATTGATCAAATGGGGAGAGTTCAGCAGAGGGTCAGAAACATGATCAGCAGCTGGAGCAATTGTCCTGTAAAGAGAAGCCAAGGAAACTGTGCTTGTTCAGCCTGGAGACTGACCAGCAGGAAAGCAGCTCTGCTGAGAAAGACCCTGGGGACAACAAGCTGACCAGGAGTCCACAGTGCAGGAAAAAAAAAAAAAAAAAAAGCCAACAGTATCCTGGGCTGCCTTAGGAAGAGGGTTGCCAGCAGGTCAAGGGAGATGATCTTTCCCCTCTACTGAGTACTGGTGAGGCACATGTGTGGTAATGTGTCCAGTTCTGGGCTCTCCAGTATAAGAAAAACATGGGCTTAGTGGAATGAGTCCAGTGCAGGGCCACGAAGATAATTAAGGGACTGAGCATATCTTGTGTGAGGAGAGGCTGAAAGAGCAGTGTTCAGCCTGGAGAAGAGAAGGTTCATGGGAGGATTTTTTCAATATGTATAAATATCTGATGGAAAGAAATGAAGAGAGGGAGACAGACTCTTCTTAGTAGTACCCACAGACAGGATGAGGGGCAATGGGCATAAATTTTTTCAAATGGTAGGAAGGAGGACCCTGCAAACTACTGACCTGTCAGCCTCACCTCTGTGCTTGGGAAGATCATGGAACAGATCCTCCTAAAAGCTATACTAAGGCACCTGGATGACAGGTAGGTCATTTGAGACAAGCAGCATGGCTTCACAAAGGGCAAATGGCCTTCTATGATGGAGTGACTACATCAGTGGACAAGTGAAGAGCTATAGATGTCGTCCATCTGTATTTTGTAAGGCCTTTGACATGATCCCCCACAATGTCCTTTTCTCTAAATTGGACATAAGGATTTGATAGGTAGACTGTTCACTGGATGAGAAATTGGTTGGATGGTTGCATGCAGAGGGTAGCAATAAATGGCTTGATGTTCAGATGGAGATTGGTGACAAGTGTTGTCCCTCAGGGCTCCATATTTGAACCAGTACTATAATATGTTTATCTATGACATAGACAGTATGGTGGAGTGCACCCTTGGCAAGTTTGCTGATAACACCAAGCTGAGTGGTGTGGCTGACATGCCCGAGGGACAGGATGCCACCCAGAAATACCTGGACAAGCTTGAGGAGTGGGCCTGTGGGCCTGTGTGAAACTCATGAAGTTCAACAAGGACAAGTGCAAGATTCTGTACGTGGGTCAGGGCAACTTTCAGTATCAATACAGGCTGGGAGATGAAGTGATTGAGAACAGCCCTGAAGAAAAGGACTTGGGAGTACTCATGGAGCCAGCAATGTGCATTTGCAGCCCAGAAAGCCACTTGTATCCTGGGTTGCATCAAGAAATTGTGGCCAGCAGGCTGAGGGAGGTGATTCTGCCCCTCTACTCTGCTCTGGTGAGACCCCACCTGCAGTACTGCATCCAGCTATGGAGTCCTCAGCACAAGAAAGACCTGTTGGAGCGGGTCCAGAGAAGGGGCCACAGAAATGATGGAACACTTCTCCTATAAAGAAAGGCTGAGAGAGTTGGGGTTGTTCAGCCTGGAGAAGAGAAGGCTCCGGGGAGACCTTATTGTGGACTTTTAGTACTTAAAGGGGGCTTATAAGAAAGATGGGGACAGACTTTTTAGCAGGGCCTGCAGTAATAGGACAAGGGGTAATGGTTTTAAACTAAAAGAGGGGATTTAGACTAGATGTAAGGAAGAGATTTTTTACAACATGGGTGGTGAAACACTGGAACAGGTTGCCCAGAGAGGTGGTAGATGCCCCATCCCTAGAAACATTCAAGGTCAGGCTGGACTGGGCTCTGAGCAACCTGACGTAGTTGAAGATGTCCCTGCTTGTTGCAGGACTAGATGACCTTTAAAGGTCCCTTCCGACACAAACCATTTTATGATTCTATGAAATTAAAAACAGGAGCACAAAAAACCTATTTACTGTGAGGCTAGTCAACATCAGAATAGTTTGTCTGGGGAAACTGTGGAGTTTCCATCTGTGGAGATATTCAGAAAGCAATTGGACATGGTCCTGGGCAACCTACTATAACAGACCCTGCTTGAGCAAGGGGTTCGAACCCAATGACCTCCAGAGATCTCTTCCAACTTCCACTACTCTGTGATTCTGTGAAGTCCCAATAGCTGGCAACTGACACTGTATACATTGCATTTAGAACTTCTGTGAAATTTTAATGGTGAGGCTAATTAGACTTTGATGAAATTTTTTATTCACTCTGATAGTTTCTCATCAGATGAAGCCTCTGAATTAAGAGAAAATTTCTACTTGAAAGGGTTGCTCCAGCTCACCCAGGAAATAGAAATTATTTCTAATAAGCAGAGAAAAAAAAAAAATTCTGCAATCTAAGATGAAAATTAGATCAAAATGTATCATTTCAGTTTTCAATGTCAGGCTGCTTCTCTTTGCTTCTTGCACTGAACCTGCTCCAGTATCCTTACAGAAAGACCTTGATTAAATTATTGTAATGGTGTTTCCTGATTTTAAAATCAGTGAGTAGCTGAACATCAGTTCTGTGGTCTGCAGTGCATGTTTAAATGTAAGTTTTAGCATATTCTAAGTGCATTTGCAAATTCTGGTAGATATAGCAGGTACATTTAAATGAATGTGAATTCCCTTTCAAAATGTAGATGAGGGTTACGTTGTAGGAAAATTCATATACAATAATTGCAGAAGAGTTGACAAAGAAACTCTCTATTTTCCATAATCTGTGGAATACTGGAAAAGTCCAAGACAACTAGAAGGAAGGTAATACCATGCCTACATCTTAAAGAAAATTTCTGAGCTGGTTATAAATCTGTCAGCTTGACAAAGAAAGAAGGCTGGTTTTATTAAGGGGAAAAAATGACCGATCAGCTGAACACCATTCCAAGTGCAATTCTGGGTCTAGTGAAATCTTTGGATACATAAACAGGGAATAAATATCAGGTAGGGGAAAAGAGTCTGACATTCAGGCTTGACATTAAGTGGCCAGTTAGCCACTGACCCCTTGAACCAGTGCAGCTGGAGCACGGTATCCAGTTCTGCTGCCCACTCCTCAGGAAGGCAGCTAACAATATGGAAAGTGTTCAGAAATGAGCCAGAAAGAGTCACTGAGTGGTGTTTTATCATGATAAGCTGAAAGAACTGATTTTAACAAGCGTGAAGTTGACAGCTCAGTTACATTAGTAAAAGTGATCTTAAGTCTAGCCAAAGAAGGTATAACAATGCAATGCCAAAGCTGAAACCAGCCAGATTCAAAATCAGGAGAAAGTTGCATGTTTTAAACAGTGAGAACAGCTATTGGAACAATTTCTCTAAGGTTGTTGTGTATTAACATAGGAAAATTAAACTTTAAGGTTTTATTTTCTAAAGATCTGATCTAGTTCAAACAAATTAATTCACTGCAGTCTTTTGCATTGCACAGGAGGTCCAATTAGATGTTCACAGTGGTTCCTTTGGGTCTTTTAACTGTAATTTGTACTTATGACTCTCCTATCCTCCTCTAGACTGTCATGTGCATCTAAATGCTGCTCACACAAGTGCACATGCCTGCAACTGTTACAGGAGGATGAATTGCACACTCCCTCCATGGCACTGTAACCCACATGTTTTATGCTGCAGCATTTGACTTTGGCCCAAAGAAAGAGAACAGCTGTTGTTTAGACTCATTAAGAGCCAAGGAAACCAACAGAGGTCTGTTCCACCCATCGCCTGTGAGTGAGTGGATCGGTACGCTGCTAAAGGAGCAAAACCCAACAGTCATTTCCAAAAGGCATATGCCAGCACCATCTCACAACACACTTCCCCACACCTTCCCTTAGCAGGCACACACCATCAACATAATAACTTTCCTAAAGTTAACATAACAAAGACCTTAAAATACTTGTAAATGAACTATTAACTTAATTAATGCAATTGATGCTGAATTAGAATTACATATTTGTCATTTGGACCTCTGGGCCTCCCCTCATGCAACCTTTTTCTGCCTGTGCCATGTTTTGGGACTCACTCAACTCTACCTGCTGGTTGTTGCCTGAAAATGTCTTGTGCAAAACAATTGACTTAATGCCTCTTGTCTGCTCTCCTCTTGGCAGAGCACATGTCCATCTGGAGTTACAACCTCCTATGACCACCAGGCAACCTCTCATGACACAACCAATATCCTCACAGATAGGCAGACTGTTTTTATCAAGTTGTAGCAGCTCCTAGGGCTTTCTGGTCCTGCCTGATCTCCCTCTTTTATTTTTTGCAAGTGTTCAGTCTCTCAGGGATTTTTTGTGTTGTTGCCACAAGCAAAATGTAAGATTGTGTTAACCCTGTTTCATTGGCACCATTCTGTAGTAGAGGTATTAACCATAGTCAGACGGTGACTCTGTAGCCCTTTCTTTTTTTTTTCAATAGGTACTTTATTATTCCAATGACAGTTTCCAACAAATGTATTGAACAAAATAGGACCTAAAGGGTGCTCACCTAAGCCTGCACTTTACTGCAAACTGTTAAACACATGTCCACTTAGCTGAGAATGTGTGGCTCTGTGGCTCTGAACTATGCCTGCTGTTTCAGACAGACCAGCAGAAATTACCTGAAATACAAAAATCTCCTGTTTACTTGTAGCAAGGCTGTCTCAGGGAATTGAGAACAGGGAGGAGAGTGATGTTTCTCAAACACTTCAGTGAATAATCTATGTTAAGTTTGATCTAAAGGGATACATCTTCCCTGCACCAGCTGTGTCACCTATGTGGATAGTTAATCTTTATGTCCCTTTTCTTTAAGTGATCTGTATGTTTTGCATAAATTATAATCCTTAACAGTGTTTGAACACTCACTGTTTCTTTGCAGCTGTTATAACATTCCTTTCATACTTCTCTCAGATTTTCCAGTTCCCAGATGATTTCTTTGTGGGGTTTTTTTAAAATCTTTTACTGTATCTGCTTAAGAATTACAATGTAGTCTGAAATAAAATTCTGTGAAATTATGAAATAAATATAGTGAATATTGTAAAGTGAAATAAAATCCTGCCTGTTTTGGCCCCTTCCTTCAACTGACAATAATTTTTGGAAATAAGCTGTTCTATCTACCCTGTGCTAATACCCTTCTTTTTTTCTTCCAGGGTTTTATTCCAGCAGCAGTTCTGGCAGTAGCTGTCCACTTTTCATTTGAAATTGGATGGGTCTCTGTTTTCCTCACAACGTAGCATGAACATGATCTAGTACTAGACTTCGTTACACTGCATTTCTATCAACTACCAAACCTCAGTCAGGTTTGTATTCAATCTACAGCATCATTGATTTGGAGCTGAAATAAAAATTTCTATAATCCCAAGATAGAAGCTGCCAGGCCCTCCTTAGTGATGGCAGTAAGTGATGTATGCTCACTCTCTGACCATAAATGTCTTTACCATTGATTTTTATAGTAAAAAAATTTAAATCCAAGGACTGAAACCAATGACATTGAGTTTCTGTTTGTCCCTAAAATTTGCTGACCCTATGTACTGCCTGGTTCGACCAGCTCAGTAGAACAAACTTTGACATCCCAGCAAAATTGTGCATCCTTCACTTGTCAGCTGAAAGGATCCCAGTGATGAAGATTCCAGCTTTTAGTCAACACTCCTAAGTAAAGAAGGTGGGGAGCAGTCCCTAGTCCCAAGGCAAGAGTGGTACAGACAGGTGGATAGCTACATCACTAAGGCCAGAGCTCTCTTCAGTAGATTGGCTTCACTCAGAGCCCAGAGCATTTGGCCTGTGTCTACTCAAGTCCCTGGTAGCCCTAAGATGTCATTATTAGATTGTGTTTCTCTTGTCTGTTTGCAATATCTAAAATAATATGAGAGCTGGGATATAGGCAGCCTGCACAGCATGTGCACCATCAAACTAAGAAGAAACAGAGCATGCTGACAGATTAGGCATATGGATGCACAAAGCCTTCCAGGAGGAAGCATGGAAAGAGTCAAATGATGCAGTCCCTATTGGCCTTTGGACATGAATTGGCATGAACTTCTTTCAGACTCTTAGAAGCACATAGTGATTTGGATCAGAAAGGAACTTTAAAGATCATCTAGTTTAACTCTCCCTTCCACAGAGAGGGACATCTTTCACTACATCAGGTTGCTTAAAGCCCTGTCCAGCCTAACGTTGAATACGTCCAATCATGCATCATCCACAACTTCTCTAAGCAACCCAATCCTGTGACTCATCACCCTCATCATAAAAGATTTCTTCCTTATGTCCAATCTAAATCTACTCACTTTCAGTTTAAAATTGTTGCCCTTTGTCTTGTCCCTACAGGCCTTGGTAAAAAGTCTTAGAAGCCCCCTTTCTTATAAGCCCCCTTTAAGTACTGAAGGGTCACAATAAGGTCTCCCTGGAGCCTTCTCTTCTCCAGGCTGAACAACCCCAACTCTCTCAGCCTGTCTCCATAGGAAAGGTGTTCCATCCCTCTGGGCATTTTTGTGGCCCTCCCCTGGAACCACTCCAACAAGTCCATGTCTTTCTTGTGCTGAGGACTCCATAGCTGGATGCAGTACTGCAGGTGGGGTCTCACCAGAGCAGAGTAGAGGGGCAGAATTACCCCCCTCAACCTGCTAGCTACTCTTCTTTTGATGCAGCCCAGGATACCGCTGGCTTTCTGACAAGTGTACATTGCTAGTTGATGTCCAGTCTTTCATCCACCAGGATTCCCAAGTCCTTCTCCACACGACTGCTCTTGATCCATTCATCCCCAGCCTGTGGTGGTATTGGGGGTTGGCCTGACCTTGTACTTAGCCCTGTTGAACTTCATGAGGTTCACAGGTGCTCACTACTCCAGCCTGTCTCTTCCCAAACTCCACTTTGGAAGTGACCAGCTAGAATGGTGGAAAGCAGAGGCAAGGTGTGTACTAGCAACCAAAAAGTATGCACAGCCTATACTCTGTCTCACTCTGTTTTTTATTTTCCTTTACCTAGAAGTGTGGTCTACCTGATGAATCTGTAGTGTGAATTTAAAAAGTGAATAAAAATCTTATATTTTTGCCTCCTACTATATCAACATCTTTCCCTTACAAAAGAAAAAAAAATGTACCTTATTAAACTATACAGTAACATTAGGTCTTTATGTGAAAGTTCTTCAGGTCCTGTGATCTATCATTTTCAAAATATCTTTGAGCATGATGTGGTACGTGCCCCCCAGGCTGACTGCAGCTACCAGGATGTTCCCATCTGGCCTGCCATCTTTTCTGTAGCAGACGGAGACCAGATGTTCAATGAATTAAATTCACTGGGGCAGCTGAACTCCTTCTCACGCCTTCAGAGCCCAGCACAGAGAGAAGCACCTCACTACTGGGCCCATCAAAGCCAAGGTGAGGACAGCAGGTCTGATATAGCACTGCCCATATTTTCTGCACATGCCCTAGTTTGTTTATTAGTGTCCAGTTTAAAGCCTTAAATGTTCCCCCTGCTTTCTGATTGAGTTTCTGGACACACAAGCAAGTTACCATGAGGCAGAGCACAAACTACAATAACTCCTTGAGTGCCCACTTGCCTGTGGTTAAAGATCCTTATCCCACAATGCATAAGCAGTAATTTACCCAAACCCACATTTAGCATAGGATAAGGGTCTGTAGCTGCAGTGTGTGAACACAGAGCAGATGGGATCCAAATGTGTACATGGTATTTCCCTAAGATTTATCCTTATGTTGCTACCTTTGCAGTCCATTTGTCTGCTGCTAAGGAGTTGCCCATTACTCCATAGGATTTCAGCAGCTGCTATTGCTGCTGCTGTTCTCTTTGTCAAATATCTTCAAGCATGATGTCCACCTCTCTTCTGCCCAGTTTGTGGTGTGGTCTGACTTAACCTCAAAGGAATGGTCCTAGTCAGGCTCCTCTCTCTCTGCTAAATAAAAACCACTAAAACATTTAAGTGCTTCAAGAGCAAGCACTGTGATTTATAAGGCTTGCCGCTGTCTATCTCCCTTTCTCCAGCTACCTACTGTCTACAGACACAGAGTTTAACCTTCTGCGGCTGCCTTGGGAAGAGTTTCAGCTCTGCTGGAGGTTTTAACCAGTCTTCTGCATCACTCAAGGTCCTGGGTTTGCCATAGATGCTGTATTCCATGTGTCATAACCTGCTGTAGGGGCCTGGCAGAGCCCTGCTCCTCTCAGGGCTTGGGTCCAAGTCCTCCACATAGTGCACTGGGAGCTGCTGCACAGGAGATGCACAGCCTACCACGGGCTCATGCAAGAGCCTTTAGATACAGGTTCCTTCTGGGAAGAGGCACAGATTTTGAATGGAGTGCTTTAGGTGTGGGCAGCAGGGCAGAGCAAAACAAGTAAAAGGGTTCAGAAATATTCTGAAACAAAAGATGAGGCAAATTCTTGGTGTGCCTAGTAGCCATTTCTAAACATATCCTAACTGGGGTGAATCTTTTAATGAGTAAATCCAGGAAATGCAGCGCAGTTTCACAGCCTGTTGGCCCATCTGCCCTACCCACATGGCAAAATGCAGCTATCTCTCCCTGATGAAGGCCCTTGGATAAGGAGTTAGAGTGTGGGCACTAGAGGGCAAGATCGTCCCTTGGTCCATCCTAGAACCAATTTGATAATGCACAGGTTGCAAATGCAATAAAGTACACTTTTTCTGAAGGAAATGCTGCCACAGCATTAACCGAAAGGCCTTGAGACCAGTAAAGCTTATTTGAAAGGCTCAGGGAACATGCTGTTTTAAGGGTCAAAAATAAAGTGGCTTAAGGACAGATTCTGATGTGGTTGCCCCAGGTGATTTGCACGTCCCATACTTACCCTGAGATTGCACCAGTGCCACCCAGATCAGCTGCTGGCACCAGCTGAACAAGAACCATTTGTGCCAGTTTCCTGGTGGAAGTGATTGATTAGAGCTGGTTGAGCTTGCTCTGTCCAGAGCAGGTGTGGAGCAAATTTGCCCTGACTCAGTCAATTAACTTTATCAGAGAATCAGAATCAACAGCGTGAATATGATAAGAATGGGTTGCAGCCTCCATGCTTCTCACTGTGCCTGGGCTCACACTGCTGGCATAATTCTGAAGTTACCACTAAAAACGGTGTCCCAAATCTTGTGATATGTGAGCACTTGGGTCCAGATGCATGAGCAGAAGGTTAGCGAGCACACTGAAACTACACTCCTCTGCACTGTGGGCTTTGTCTGATATGCAGGAATAATTATCACTGCTGAAAGCAATTGAGTCTTTGTTTTATCTTTGGGTCAAGTTGTTTTATTTTGTTTGGTTTTGGTTTTTACCTCAGGTGAGCACTACAGAGAACCTATCCCAAGAAGTGAAAGAATTCTGAAGAAAATCATATGGTATGGTACAAACAAGGGAGGCCAAATTTAGAAAAGCAAAACATGGATCAAGCTTCTAGATGCCCGGATGCCCAAAGGTCAAATCTGATGTGTATCATGGGACAGAGAACATGCATCTCCAGAGTGACCTGGGTTTATCAGAGCCAACATGTGTTGGTGCCTCCATCTCCCATCCTTCTGATATTACACTGGGAAATTTCTGCATAATTTTCTATGGCCACAGTTAAGAGAGGGAGGCAGGGAAAATCCCATGCCCAATTTGGGAAGACTGAAAAAATGTATCTTGGTGAATCTTTGGCAGTTCAAGCAAGCATCTCTTCAAATCCAATGGCTGATAAGACTAAGATAAAGTTGACCCCAGTGAACTCACCTCTCAGAAAAATTGCATATCATTCTTCACTAAGCTTCATTCAGGGTTATTGACAAGTAGTAGGTAACCAACCACTGTATTAAACAGGGTTTCTTTCTTGTGTGAACATGGTCTGATGCTATATGTAGATGTGTATATGGCCAGGGATGTGAAAAGGCTGCTTGTGCCCTTTCCCTGACAGTGCCTCAGCTCACAAGTCTCCAGATGCAGTCTTACATGTTTTGTAGATCAGATGCACCTAGCCTCGCCTCAAGCCACACTGTTTGTTTTCATGCCCATTTAAACTCAAATAAATCAAACCATTGTCCAAGTGGATGGCCACTGAGAGAAATTGGACAATAATGAAGTAAATCAGTTTGAAATATGTTCACATCTCTTTGCAAACTTGCCTCTTCAAAGATGACTGTCACCTTGGTGGATTCATTCTGCAGGTACATGGAGCCCTTTGCCTCCAGCAGTCCTCTCTTGGGGTAATCAAATAACTCTGCAAAGGAAACATCGGTAAGTCTCTGTGACAGCCTGACACAGGACTAAGGACACTAAAAGCTTTTGTCAGCCCTCAAGCACTCTCTGGTCACTGGGTCTTACCCTCAGAAAGGAAGTTGTGTGTAAGCTTTGTGGTACCTGAACTGCTCTTGGGAACTGAGGCTGTCTTGCAAAATACTCTGAAAGCCAAAGTTTCTCACAAAACTGAACTCTGGATTTTTTTCTCCATGGATAGCATTTGGCCTCTGTCCTTACCCCACCTTGGTTTCTGGCTGAGCTCTGGCAATGGGTGTGCTAATTCTGGGCTTGAACGAAGGAGGACTAACTGAGCTACCAGCACAATGCAGAGCAACACCAAGACTGCTGTAGGCACCTCCAGATGTCAGAACTCAGCAGCTGGACCTCTCAGGAGCACGGCAAGGTCCCTGCCCCACCTGCTCATACCTCCCTGCTTTTCCTTTCCTTACCCTTGTGGCTGCAGTGAGGTGGAGTCCTTTAGTTTGCACCGGCAGGTCTCTGCCCACACAGAATCAGTGACAGGACTGGGACCATAGCTGGCAGCATCCCCCTCTCTGGATCAAAAAGCAAGTTCAGATCCCTTTGCAATGGTTTGGCTCAAAAAAATACTGTAAGCAAGTGTCACAGCACTAATCAGAGCCAGGCACTTTTACAAGGAGCTTTCCTCCCGGTCACGATCTCTGCTGTCATTAAAGGTTCCTGACACTTTTAAAATTAAGTAAGGCCATATGGTATAAGAAGCAAGCACGCAAGAAAGAAAGCAAAAGTAAACAAGCAAGAGAAAGAAAGATGTAAAAAAGGAA
>NW_010289028.1:2251-7122 GCF_000700745.2 Antrostomus carolinensis | reverse complement strand
ATAAAGACTCGAATATCAGTGAGTGATGTTACTGCCCCTTTTTTGTTAAATGTCATTTCCCCAGACCCAGCCTGTAGCCAGAGTCACTGTATTGTACTCCAGTGAAAGCAAATAGAAATAATACCCAGGAGAAAAAAATGTAATCTAAAAAAGGGAAAAGTTCTCCTACCTTGTATTATGTGCAATTCCAGGCACTGTAACAGTGAAACATGAGCTGCTATCTCTGTTTCTGTGAACGTGCTACGGTTTAGATGATGTTACTCTCAGAGCTTCTAAACTTTGTGACATAAACAGCAAACCTAATTCTGAAAAAAAGCACCTACCACACCTGATTACCATAACCAGGAGCACACACCTTTAAATCAAAAGTCAGTTGAGTTGGAAAAGGTTTAAGTTTTTTCAATAAATTACTTTTTATAATGACTATAAAAGTTATATAGTATACAGAGACTTGCTAGAGGTAGATACTTTACTGTAACCGAATTGCTGGGCATACTTCTTGAGACATAAAGCTGACAATCAGACATCTGAGTGTGTTTGAAAAACATCGTCTACCAAAAGATTAAAGTATGAATTTAGCAAAGTATTCCAGGAAGGAAATTCTTTGTTCTTTCTAGTTACTTATCATGGCAACTGAAGGGATGTACTAGGAAATGTGCTTACACTTTAATACAGAAATAGTTGAAATATAGGAAAAGTTTGAGAACACAATTATTTTTCACTGTTAAATATATGGATTTTGACTCTTACTAAACTGCATTTTAACACATTTTTGTATTTTATGCCCATGATAAGTTATTAAACATATAAAATTGCCTTATTTATAGAGTATAACAACATTGCTAGTGATAGTGACTCCATTTTTCAATGTAGCAAGTACTCAGATGTGTATGGATTTAGATGATCTTTTAATTACAAGGGGAAGAAGGGAATTGCTAGGAATGAAAGATGTTTGTTATTCTACAAAGAAGAGAACAAAAGGAATGATGATTCTAAATTAGCAAAAGTATTGAATTGCATTTTTATGAAAAATAAAGTACAATTAGGAAAAAACAACCTTGTAGTGAGGATTGTTGAAAGAAGGTCATAAGGAAGGTTGAGGGGGAGAAAACTAAGGATATGAAACAGCTTTTCCCTGTGATCTGCAGCATAGGAAGGAAAGGTAATTAACTAATGAACTTATTCAAACTGCTGACAACTATTTTAAAGCATTCCTGGAGAATTAGTGAGCTCTAAGAGGTCTGAAAAGAAAGGGGAGCATGTTCCTGGACTCTAAAAATGGCAGGGGAAGAGGAAGAGAAAGAGTGAACCTGTCGTCTACCATCTGGTAAGCCTAGCTTCAGTCTGCAGTAATATAGTGTAAAAAATACTAAAAAGTAAAAATCCTAAGTACTTAGGGGAGAATGGATCCACAACCAATAAACATGGATTTATAAAGAATGGAAGAAAGGCACATGCAAGCATTTTTACTTCCTGTAATTGTGAAGTGATGACTGAAGGGAATACAGTAGGTGTAAAATATGTGCCTACTAAGATATAGATTTGGATGTATGGGCTTCAGTAAATTAAATAGGATCTAGCAGTGTGACCAAAGGAAAAAAAAAAGTCAATGTAATTTTTGGGCTTCTAACACAGAGGCATCTTGTCGTGTACGCAGGAAGTGATAGATGTCTCTCTCAGCATACAATACTGATGAGATAGCACCTTGACTACAGCTTTCAGATTTAAGTACTTTCAATACCAGTAAAGGTGAACTGGAAGGAGTTCAAGAAGCATGGAAGGAAAAGGAAAAGCCTACAGAAACTGTTTGGCAATGAAATATTAACAGAAAATAAACGTAAACAGCCTGACCAAACAAGAGTGGAAAGAGGAAGCTCAATGCCACATTCCTGGAGTGGAAAGTTTCCAATATAAACAAAATAGGGTCAAGCATGAGAGTGAAAGCTGGACAGGTAATAAATATTAACTGTACACAGACAGAGCTCTGGCCTCTGTTTTTTTTCCTGCTGAAACCCACCTAGATATTTGTTGGAGTGGTGTCTGAAAGGAAGAGAGAGAATGAGGACTCTACTCTGAGAGCTGGAAACAAGAGGGGAGCACTTAAACAGAGCTGTGTGAGGCAGAATTCAGGCTGAAGCAGATAAGCATATCAGGTAGCTCTGTCAATCCAGGGAATGGTTTGCTAAAGGGAGTTACAGCAGTAACCCTGGTTTGGCCAAAACAGAAGTGCACATGCATGGGGAACCATGAACATGAGGAGGGGGATGGCTTGGAGTGTCAAGGGGCTTCTCTGGGGAAAGAAAAGATGGGAAGAAGAGAAAAGAGGGAAAGGAGGAGGAAAAAAGGGAAGGACAGAGAGAGACAAGGAAGGAAGGAAGGAGGGAAGGAGGGAGGAAGGGAAAGGAAGGGGAGAAAGAAAGAGAGAGAGGGAGAGAGAGAGAAAGAAAGAAAGAAAGAGAGAAAGAAAGAGAGAAAGAGAGAAAGAGAGAAAGAGAGAAAGAGAGAAAGAAAGAGAGAAAGAGAGAAAGAGAGAAAGAGAGAGAAAGAGAGAGAGAAAGAAAGAGAGAGAGAAAGAGAGAAAGAGAGAGAGAAAGAGAGAAAGAGAGAAAGAGAGAAAAAGAGAGAGAGAGAGAGAGAGAGAAAGAAAGAAAGAAAGAAAGAAAGAAAGAAAGAAAGAAAGAAAGAAAGAAAGAAAGAAAGAAAGAAAGAAAAAGAAAGAAAGAAATCTCAACCTTCACAAAATCAAAACAGAGCACACTGATTTGTGATAGGATCTTCCAGTCTTTCTCCACAAACTTCAGTTTAATGCCTTGGTAGGTCTGTCACTGCATATACACCCAGTGTTGTCCTTGAAACTGAGAAACCACCAAGCTCTTCCAGCCATAACCTATTTCATGTATATATATGCCCTGATGTGTGTCTGTGTAAATGAATACATAATACATCCTGAGAACCTCTTTACTCCTGCCCAAGCACAGCCCTCAGTCCACAGACTTCAGCTTCAAAAGGGAGTCCAGAGGAATAATTATTTCGTTCCCCATGCCAAAACACGCTGCCGAGTTATTTCACATGTCTATGTAATTTTTTCCCTTCCTCCCATATTTCCATGTAATTTTCTGTGTTTCCAGCCCCACGTCGGTCACCACCGCCACGAACCCCTCGCCTCCGAGGCGGGCCATGCATTTCTCCCGCTGCCCAGGAGATGGTGCTGTGGATTTTGGATCGGGAGCGCAGCGGCCAGGGCTGTGGGCGGGTGACAGGTAGGTCCCCGCAGAGCCCGGAGGTGACCGGTAGGTCCCGGCAGAGCCCGGAGGAGAGCTACCGGCCACCCGGCGGATCTCAGCGGGGACCTTCAGGTGCCGCTGATCCCTCTGCAGCCCTCCAAACTTTCCATCCTCAGAGATCCCTTTGAAGGCGCAGGACCGCCAGCCTGCGGGAGGCATCTCCCAGCCCGAGGTGCCTCAGCTCTGCTGCGCTGTCGGGTCAAGTTCATCAACGCAGTTTTTCTCCTCCTGCAAAGGACCGGGGATGGGAGGAATGTTTTCCTCCGTTCCGCAGCCTCTCGCCACAGGAATATCCTCCAAGCCCGGCTGCAGACACACACCCGCCAGGTCCCACCACCCTGCCCGCTCCCCGGCTCCCCTGCCCCCCGGAGCAGGATGCTGAGCTGAGCGTCCCGGGGGCGGAGAGCATCCACCTTTCTCCTCCCCTACACGCGGCCCCGGGACCCCGGTGGGCTGCTGCGCCCCTGTCTGCTGCTGGAAACACTTCCCAGGCTGGGAATTCACTGGCTTCCCGGGACTGCCTCTGGACAGACACCAGGAGCGAATGCGATGGGGGTGTCATTTTCTTTCCTTTTTTCGACCGTCTTTGCTTCACTCAGAACTTAAATAAAGTTTGCCTAAGAGTGAATGAAGACAACACACGAGCAGCTACGGAGAACGAAAGCGCTCTCCGACACCTGACCTAGCGCTGGAAAAGCCGGGCAGACCCCCGCTGGGTGGGGAACTCGGCGCCGGCTCTGCTCCCTCCCTGGCTAGGGGGGCCGGAGGCAGGATGGACGCGGGGATGAGCCGCTGGAAGAAGAAGCGGGAACTTGCGGGCGATTGCTGCGGGGACTATCCTGCCGCAGCGGGCACGCCGTGCCTCTGCCCGGGTCAGGCAGAGAGAGGCTGCCTTCATCTGCCTAAAACCTGCCTCTCCAGCATTCACGTCCTGGGCGCCTTTAGGGAGAATTTGGAAAGCATCCTTCCTCCTGGAGGCTTTTCAGCAAGCGGGAAGCCCAGCCCTGGGGAGAGGGAAGGGGTTTTTAACTTCCCTCCCAGGTGAGGAGCAGAGCAAAATGACTCTCGAGGAGATCTTGCAAAAGATGCCATGGAAAAGTAGTAATCACTGTCCTGTCCTCTCTCACCTGTATTCTGGGACCCTCTAGCCTCCTTGCACCCCTTGCCCCCGCCTCCCGAGCCCGGCCGCTCAGGCTGGAGGCCGGGTGCTGCCCCTGCTTGCAGCTCGGCTGCGGCCGCTCGTTTCTCGAAATCATGGCCCAAGCGGAGTGGAGCCGGTGGCAGGGGGCTGCGGTACAATTAAACCAGGTAACGAGACGCCGGGCAGATGTGTTTTCATTGCGCTGTAAGATAAACGCAGTGTTAAATGCCTGACAACTTCCCAGAAGCAATCAGCAAAAGTTTACGAGTGCATAAACCTCAAAGACCATTTCTCGGTATTTTTATAAGCCTCGCATTTAAAGCTTCTATAAATTCTTCTGCCTGCTTCCAAACTAAAGTTCCCGGCGACTATTAAAAAGACACTTCTTCGGGAGGGAGCTTAGAGGGATGGGGAGAGAGATCACAACAGGCGGGGCCGGGGGAGGT
>NW_010289028.1:1905-2212 GCF_000700745.2 Antrostomus carolinensis | reverse complement strand
CCCCCACTTTTCTCTCGTTAGCCGCCCCCCAAGCTGAAGTTTGGTATGAAGTTGGCATAATCAAAGCACGGCAAGTCACAGGTGAACGCATCGGCAACATGACTGGGGTACATCAATGTTTCAAAAACAGGGGGAAGACCTGGAAAGAAAAGGAAAGGATGAAGAGAAATGAAACAAAAAGCGAGGTGGATGAAGGGACTGGCAGAAGCAGGGCCATGCAGACGGACAGATCCACAGACAGATCAGCAGCAGCAGGCTGACGGGTGGACAGGGATGGGCAGAAAGTTTAGACGAGGAGGGAGCCATT
>NW_010289028.1:767-1438 GCF_000700745.2 Antrostomus carolinensis | reverse complement strand
CAGGGAAAATGAAGTTGCTAATTGGAAAACAATAAACCTAAAATGCCTTTGGATTAATAATGATAGAGGTTAACGGTGGCATCCCTTGGAAAGAGGGAGGGGAGCGAGGCGCTCGGTGACCGTGTGCAAGGACAGCGACAAACGCATGAGGTGGAGGGTGAGAACCCCCCTCCTCTCCGCTCTCTTCAGTGGGCTCGGCTTGTATGTTCGCCTCTGATCCGGAGACACGAGGTGAGGAAGGTCTGTATTGTAGTCATGTCCTCGCTAGATGAAATCTCAGTCAATTACTTTGAAATCTGCAGCTTGGCTTCTTTTCATTCTTTCCAGGTGAAAATTCAAACGTTTTCTGTTGTCGCCTGGTCTTTTCTTTCCTGAAACAAGGCACCCAACTGTTCTGATATTACCATTCAAAAACAGGTTCTGTGGCAAACCTCATTTGTGAATCTATTACAGAGATTAATAGATTATTTCTCCTTTTTCAACTAATTCTCAGTGGGGAAATTCAACCATATGGTAAGGAGAGAATTAGAATTTCATCACATTAGAGCAAAATGTAATGAAAAGAGTCCAACACCTGGGGCCAACTCTGAAAGACACAATTAAAAGGTTTTTAATGAAACCAGAGAAACCGAAAAATTTCATAGCCGTCAGTAATTCTGCCACATAAGAAT
>NW_010289028.1:0-675 GCF_000700745.2 Antrostomus carolinensis | reverse complement strand
CTGATGAAAAAAAAAAAACCCCCTGCCACTAAATACTCCGTGCGCTTACAGTGAAGCGAGGGCGAGCTGCTCGCCCCCAGCACTGGAGCAGCAGCGGGACGAAATTGAGAGCAACCCTCGGGTTGCCCTGCCACTAAATACTCCGTGCGCTTACAGTGAAGCGAGGGCGAGCTGCTCGCCCCCAGCACTGGAGCAGCAGCGGGACGAAATTGAGAGCAACCCTCGGGTTGCCCCTTTACCTCCTTGCAAAACTCCCAGCTCCCTCATCACAGGGCTGTACCGCCTGGGTGAAAAGGGAAGAAACTCTTCTTTCAGCTCTTCCCTCAAATCACAGGACCCAACAACTCAAAGCTCCCCAGAGCAGCAAGTCTAAAATCAACACTGCTTCAAACCCATCCATTTCACACATAAGTGGAGAGAATAGAGATGCTAACAAACCTGACTCCCTCCAGGCTTTGCTGCTGCCAAAAAAGAGCCACTCAATCTAATGAGTCAATTAAAAATTCATAACTGGATGAAAGACCAAAAAAAAAAAAAAAAAAAAAAAAAAAAAAAAGTTTGGTGGGTTTTGCCCGTTCTCCCCCCGCCCTCCCTCCTCCCCAGATCGGTTCCTTTGAGAGGTAACGGATGGGGCTTTAGATTTTTTTTATAGGGACACGGGGGATAATCACTCGA
>NW_010289027.1:87010-128626 GCF_000700745.2 Antrostomus carolinensis | reverse complement strand
GGGAACAGTGAGCTCTAGAGAGGGGGGGGAAACAGTGAGCTCTGGGGGGTGCGGGAAATGAACTCTAGAAAAATGTAGACATTTCCTAGAAAGCATATGTGCACATGTGCTTTGAGCTTGAGGGTTCCTAGAGAGTGTGTGTGGGGGAAGGATGCTATAAAGTGTTAGGGATTCCTAGAAAGCAAAAGGGAAGAAATCCTAGAAAGCATTAAGGGATTCACAAAAAATTTCAAAAAGTTCAAGGAAGCATTAAGGAGAAATTCTTGGAAAATTTTTGGAAGAAACTCCTTGAAAAAATGAGAATTCCTAGAAAGCACTAAGGGGAGGATTACTAGAAAATATTGAGCACTTCTAGAAAGCATTAAAGGATAGGATTAATACAAAAACTTAAGGAGGGGATTCATTGTAAAAGGTATATATCAGAAAAAGTGGTAATTCCTAGGAACAAACCTGGAGGATTTTTAGGAAATATTTGGGAAGCATTCCCATGGAGTGTGGGAAAGTCCTAGGAAGCATTAAGAGGCAAAATCTAGAAAGCAAAAGAGGTGATTTCTACAAAACAAAAGAGGTGCATCCACTGAAATTGTGGTAAGTTCCCAGAAAGCAAGAGAGGTGGGATGTCTTAGAAATTAAACTGGTGGAGTCCTAGAAAATATGGACAATCCCTGCAGACAAGTCACAGAAAACATTAAATATTCCCAGAAAGCATCAAGGAGCAAAAAGAGAAAAAAAGAGCAAAAAGCAGCTAGGAAGCAAAAATAATAAGTTCCTACAAATTGTGAAAAATTCCTAGAATTCAAAAAGCAGGGGGAGAATCCTAGAAACAAAAAACAGCAAGTCCTAAAAAAAAAAAAAAACAACCAAAAAAAAAAAAAAAAAAAAAAACCACCACATCCACACCACCAAGAATAAAAAACTAAAACACCACAAACCAAGAATTCTGTACAGGTCCTGGGAAGTAAATAGAGGAGAGTTTGTAGAACTGAAAATGGAGGGGGTTGTGGTACTAAAGGAGAGCAAAATCAGGGGATGCTTCCCCTAATATTTCTAGAAAGCATTATGAGGAAAGCATTCTTGATTCTGAAAGACAGGCAACATTCACACTGCAGGACAGGGCTTTTTCCACTCTATACCTGCTTCTCAGCTGCACTCTTACACCAGAGACACAACTTCTGAAGAGTGCCTTTAAAAAGAGAATTGACAGAAAACAGCTTAAGCTAAACCCCTAAATCTTTAAACTGTGAAAATCATTGAGCCTTGGAGAAGTTGAGGGTTGGGCAGAAAGTTCAGAGCTTGAATCCAGCTCTAAAAATAAAAAGAAAGTCACATGTAGCAGATTTTGAGAAGCTCAGCATAGGACATTTTACCTTCACCAACAATTTCCTCTTGAACAATTGTGTGGGCTTATCTCCAGAAAATGCCAGTGCACCTGCAAACTCTGGGAAAATTAAAAGAACAGATTTTTATAGGAAAGTCAGAATATATACACAGAGGGTTGCCCGTGTTATTATATGAGTCTTATCTGTGCACCTGTAAGGGATTACTCAGGAGCTTTCTGTATTAACATGTGGGGTGAATTCTTTTTAGAGCCTTACCCATCTATGAATCTGTACATTTTATGTAAACTACTACTCCAAGCTGAAATAGGACAAAGTAGCTACTGCCACTTTTATTGTTAAATGGAAAACAGATGAGAGAAAAATATGTGATTCCTCACTGTCTGAGAAGTTATTAATCAAGTTTTTGGTTCCCTGAGCCACAAGCTAAACTTTTAACAAAAGTAAGGTTATGCCCCCAAGTTACCAAAGCATCACAAGGCTTTGGAGCTGGTCTAGTGGACTGGTCTATTTCCCAGGGACAAAAGTAAGGTTATGCCCCCAAGTTACCAAAGCTAACCAAAGTATCACAAGGCTTTGGAGCTGGTCTAGTGGACTGGTCTATTTCCCAGGGACATCAATTAGTTTTGCCATGAAACCTCCAAGAGAGCTGGATTAAGTGTCCATTTTTTGTCTGCTTACTTGCCTTTGCCTCTATTTACATACCAGCCGGCTCCTTTTCAAAACAAAGGAACTTTTCTGAGCCAGGATGCGACTTTCCCATCTTCCCCCTCCCACACTGCTGTTCTATTTCAGGAATTACTTCCATGCTTTAAACTCAAAGAAGACCATATAAAAATGCCATATGTTTATTCATCACCATATCCTATCAATCTTTCAGACACGACGACAGACTGACAATGCAAAAGTGTGTGTTTCTGAACCCACACAAACACTCCTGCCTCACATGGGGAATGGATGAGCACCATCTTTGGCAGCAGGAAGACATAAGGAATGGGAATTAAATAAATTGTTCAATTTTCCCTCTCATCTTAGGTGTGCAGCACTGGAAAGCAAAGTGGCTTGTAAACACGGATAGTTTAAGATGGGATTTAACAAACAGATACAGTAGCACAGCATAAGATCACTTTAACTATCTCAGGTTGAGAAATCCAGGTAGCACATTTTAAGATGAGGCTAGGGCTGGTGAATATGAAATAACTGAGTCTACCTCAGGCAGGACAGACCTGCCAGGAATCCTAAACAAACTATGTTAGGTGCTGCATGCAGAGAAGGTGTCTCACCCCACAGCAGATCAGCATTTTAAAAATGAACAATAGCTGCAAACAGGTAACTGAGCAGTTGCATCCTTTGTAGCGCCAAACCTCCCAAATTGCATGATTTGAAGTGAAAATTAAAAACCTACTATACCTCATGCTAGACACACAACATAACAGAAGCAGGCAAAAGGTGGATTTGTCTTGTTTGGTAACACTGGCTGTTAAAGTTCACCTTGAACAAACTGCTCCCAGCCCTGCTGCCGCTCCTCCCCAGGTTGTGGCTCAGCAAGCGATGCCTTCTCATCCATCTTCCCCCTTGACCAGGCAGGCTACCAGCATGCAGAGAGTCCAGTCCCTGCCAGTACCTCCCTGCCTGGCAGATGTTTATCTGGGAACATCTCTGTACATCTTCACACATAGTTTTTTGATTTTTACCCAGCTGGAATGGTTGTATGCTACCAGGGTGAAATAAACCCGCTACTAAGCTAGTTTCACAGTGCAGAGGGGAGAGGGATGTTACTCCAGGCAGTGAGATGGCATTTCCAAGAAATAAAGATTCAGTACCCACATACTCCCAACCCATTCAAGTTGGTCAAAATACACACAGTCCCAAGGCACACAGGGACCAGTCCAACCCTAAACTCAGATGATATATAGGAGTTTGCATAAAGGACATGAGAAGCCATGCCCAGTCCCGATCTGAAACTCCAGCTGGGCTCCTATTCCAACCCACATCCTCCATTCCTGCATCCATCCCCTCCTCATCTCTTGAAAAATACATTTTAGAGGTTGAACTCAGATACAGCTCAAAAAATATTTACCCAAAAGAAACTGTGCAGAAACAGAGAATCAAGCTCCACTTTGAAGAATTAAGCCATTTCCATGAACTAATGTCCATCAAGAAAACATTTTTTGACCCTTACAATACTTAATTTAAAAGTGCCAAAACTGCAATGTTTAGCAGTCTGGAAGGCTTTTTAATTGTGTTTTGGGGTGGTGGGGTTTTTTGTTGTTGTTGTTTTGGTTGGTTGGTGGGGTTCTTTTGGTTTCAGGTTTTTGGTGATGTAGGTTTTTGGCATTTGAGGTTTTTTGTTTGGGGGGGAGGGGGAGCTTTTTTGTCTGTTTGTCTGTGGGGTTTTTTGCTGCTGCTTCTTCTGGTTAGGTCCCATGATTGCTGCCTCCCTCTGAGAAAAAGTTCCTCCATCACCACAGGAGCAAGTTAATGCTTTACAATTCCTCATCACTGTAGCTCTTTTTTTTTTTTTTTAATTAGCACCTCACCCCTTAACTTCAGGGTATCTGTAAACCTGCACCCTGAAGAAATTGGTGGACTAGAGCTCTTGAAGGTTCTCTCCCTAGATCTGTCAACAGCTTTTAGAGAAGTGAGGTGTAATCAATACTGCCTTGCAAGAATCAGTATTTTAGTCACAGATATTCTCTCGCCAACTTTCACCCCAGAATGAGATAATGGCATCCAAGGAAAGTTTATTCCCAACACAAAAATTTTATCCTTTTTTTTTTTTCCTTCCCTCCAAAACTGTAAAAATTGCAAAGAAACTTCTATTTAAAACATGGAAACAAACGATTTCAAAGTCATTAAGAAAAGGTTACACTTGAGAGTAATTCCACATCTCTCCCCCACTCTTTAACTTCATTTGATGGAGGCAAAAATACAGAGTTTAATTCTGCAGAGCTCTCAATCATTCTACTATTTGCACCTTATCAGGTGTGGAATAGAGACATGGATACAACACAGCCTACTCGAGTATATAGGAGTAAGATCAGCTCTGATGAAACAGAGATTCCTAGAAAGTAGATCTCTGCTCATATGTTCACTTCCATACAAATGAAAAATACATGAAAGAAGACTCACAATCAACATCCCCTGAAGTCTTGATATGCTGGCATCTCTGTTTTCTAACCAAGTAAGCGAAGCTACTTGGGCACTAGTCAGCACCTGTAGATATTGTGGGTGTTAGAAGGTGCTTGCAGGCCCAGCTTCATCCTAACTGACAAAAAGAAAACCAAAATCTGTTTTCCCCTAAAGATACAGTGATACCACATAAGATTACGATAGCTCTCACTTAAGGTATGTAGTGAGTACTGCCACACCATGAGCAACATACTGACCATAGCATGGAACAGCACAGTGCATGAAGTGGGCATGTTTTCACATTTTTTTATAAAACCTTCATGCTGGTGGTATCACTCATCAAGTAGATCAGTAAGACCACTTCAAGTCTGTTTAGAAGAGCTCAGAGCTGCAGGATCTTCCAATATTTATAGTGAGAATTGTCATCTCCGAAATAAACAGTCATATCCACAAGTACAACAAAGCTACACCTGCCTAAGTAGATCTACAAAGTTGGTAAGACAGAAGTCACTTCAGTTAGGTTGCAGTAACGAATTCTACGTGCCCTACTCTAATTAGGCAGCAGTAAATACAGGGCAGGAAATAGTGCCGTTCTAAGGCAACTCAAACACCATGACATAAAGGTTCCTACTTAAAATACATAGCTAAATACATAAATCAAGAAACCTTTTTAACTTGTTCATTCACTGTGATGTCACTAGTTCACTTCCATACAAATGCCGAAACAGCGATGGTTAATCAGTTCGCTATTCAAGATGTTTTACAGGGGGTTAGGTGAGGTCAGGGCTCCTCTCCAGATGCGTTGGCAGCTTTGCAAGGTTTTTATCCAGGTTCTGAGTGGTTCAGAGTGTTGGTAAAGGCAACAATAGTCACCAAACCCAGAGGACATTAAGTTATGTAATAAAACTGTGTTTTATGTTTTGTTTCCACTTTGCATTCTATGTGCACAGGAGCACCCTTCTGGAAATGATTTGTTCAAAAAAAAAAAAAAAAAAAAAAAAAAACCAAAAAAAAAAACCACCCCACACACACACACAAAAATCCCAAACAAACAAAGTAGCGAAGACCACCAAACAGGTCACTCACCAGAGCTGAAGCTCCAGTTCCTGACTTGTAAAACACTGTCATAGCTCAGGAGTGTGCCAAATCCATGCACACCAGTACTAAAACTTTTTTTCTGCTCATTGGTGATCCTGTGATAACTAACCACCCACAGATCTATCCCAGCTTGTGCTTTGCACAGGACCTGTGTTCTGAGCACTGGTGAGGCAGAAATGACTCATCATTTAATTAAATCTGCATACACAGAGCAAAATTCCCAGTACTCACCTTGAATGAGAAGAGACTCTCTTACCTGCTCTCCTTACAAGCCTAACATGAACAATTATTTAAGGAACTGCCTTACCACCCTGCTAGCTTCTTCCATTTTTCAATATTCATGCCTCTATCTGAACCTCCAGGCAAAGGTGCAATGTTAGGAGCAACCATATCTGTGCTAGGGTTATCTTTCGACACTAACAGTACAGGGCAGCATCTTCTCAGTAGTTCACCAGGAAATGCTGCAAGCAGCATGCAGGAGCTAGCACAATACATGGCATGGCTATTCCATACTTGGTTCTCTATTGCTCAGACTGGCTTCAAGCTCAGCAGGACAAACTTGTGCAAGGCACTAGCCCTGCGCCTAAATCCTGTCTGGTGTGGGTCACACAGAGATCATAGAATCACAGAATTTCCTGGTTGGAAAAGACCTCCGAGATCATTGAGTCCAACCATACCTGTCCACTACTAAACCTTACCTTCAAGCACCCCATCTAGCTGTCTTTTAAACACCTCCAGGGATGGTGACTCAACCACCTCCCTATGCAGCCCGTTCCCTCACCTGAGAACCCTTTCAGTATAGAAGTATTTCCCGATATCCAGTCTGTACCTCCCCTGGTGTAACTTAAGGCCATTGCCTCTTGTTCTATCACTAGTTACCTGGGAGAAGAGACACACACCTGCCTTGCTACAACCCTCCTTTCAGGTAGTTGTAGGCAGTAATTAGATCTCCTCTCAGCCTCCTCTTCTCCAGGCCAAACAACTCCATTTCCCTCAGTCCTCAGACAATCACCCTCCTTTTTTTCCTTAACAGAGGCAGTCAGAATACATGGGGCTGACTGCCTCACCTTAGGCAACCCCCTGGATGGACCCTTGTCTATGTTTTCATCTTCATTTGCTGGACCCTCAATTTCCAAAGCCCCAGACCTGTTGTGTGAGGGCAGCTGAGTAGATGAGGGAGGCCTGGAGCGAACTCACCTGCTGCCCTGAGAGGGGACCTTTTAGATCCCCTCCTTTGGCCTGGTGGCAAGAGGGTAGGAGGACCTCTGCTTTTTGTGGAGTATCCACCTGCTGCCTTTGTCTCAGGGACAGCAGGATGTGGCTCCACCAGCCGATCTCCCTCTCACACTCCCTGATACTCTTTAACCTTTCCTCTTCTTCCTTCAGCTCTGCCACCATGCTGAGCAGATCATTCACCTGGTCACAGCACACACAGGTGTTGTCTCTGCTGCTCTCCAGTGACAGGCCCAGGCACTCCATGCAGCCAGAGACCTGGACAGCTGCATGTTTGCATGGGACCTCCATCTGAGTCACCACACTCTTCCTGGTGAGTGTTTTCACAGCTGTGTCTCCCTCAGGGAAGGCAGTGACCACTGCTTGTGTCAGCCTTCCTGAGCCAGGAGGAGAACTGCACCCTGCCCACACCAACTGCCGCGGGTGATGTGCTCACGCTGTTCACCTGCCTGTGCCAGGTGACACCTAAGGTGACTGTAAGGGTGTGGTTGTGGTTGCCTCGGCCACTGCTGTGTGTCAGCAGCTCTGGCTGGAGCTCTGGGACAGGAGGGCTGGGGCATCCTCTCTGCCAGTGCTTTGGCCTCGGCTGATTGAGCCGCTTCAGGAAAGGTCCCCCAGCGCGATTCCCTGCTCCAGAGCCCTTCGCTTCAGTGGCTTCGATCAACTACCTGCCAATTTTTATTTAATTCCTAAAAATTATTTATTTCTTTTTATACACTTTTTTTATATGACTGTCATTAATAGTATCACAAAAAGCAATCAGTGATTTCCAACAAATACTTGACTCACTTTAGCTAAAGGCAGTTCCACGTGCATCTTTACAATTCACTGCTGGGACAACAAAACCCATTTTTTACTCAAAGACATTCAGAATAACACTGCAACCCCTTCTGCTGCAATAAAGCATACATTGAAGGAAAGATAAAAACAATGTTTTAAAAAATTACAAAAGAAACTGGCAATTTTTGTTTTGTTTTGTTTTTTTAACGTCTTGAAGACATCCATGGATTATCCTAAAAGCCTTCTATTAACAGAACAGAAAATAATCTCTTTGGTCAGCATCTGTCTTCCAGGTGTCACACCTGAAAGAGGGTTCCTGTGGCTTTTGTTGTTCAATTCTTCCCTCACTCACTAATTAATTACCATATGACAGCCTGAGCTTCACTGCCTACTCCCTTTATTTGTATAACCTCTCTGTCTACCTTGGGGAGATGGGTGATGTATTCTTTCAGGATAGTCAGTACCAAATACCTTCAATTCTACACTCTGTGTAAGAGATACTTATTGTAAGCTACTTCCAATTTCAAAGCAAATGCTGCAAATTCCTAATGGTGTTTTAGTTGAGTGAACACGAGTGCTATACTGAAGTGTTGACATGAGATCATACCAGTTTATCAATGAGAAAAAACAAGTAGTAACAGACTACACTGCTGAAGCACTAATAAGACTAATGATTACTCAAGAAAAAAAAAATACATAATTGTGCTGCAAACTGCTGGATCAGTACAGTATCATTTATCAACCCAGCTACAGATCAACCCACGACTGTCCTTTGTCACATAGCTTACTTTGAGCAATTTAGCAATTAACAAACTGACCTCTAATAGCCCAGCAAGACTCACCTTCTTCTATGCATCTACCACTTTCCATAGCTTGCATAAGTGATGCATGTGCCAGATATGCACCTAAGCCAGGATCAGCACAAAGCAGGGACTCGACATTCACACGTTATAAGGACTTTTCAAGAGACTGTTTAAAGCCCACCTGGATATCTTTTATAAATGTTTAATGTTTGTATTCTTTATTGAAACAGGTGAAATCATTAAACTAACCTCAGAAAGCATCTTACTTCTGTGGGACTTGCCTCCCCCACCCCAACTGCTCCACTACAAGAAAGATATTGAGGTGCTGGAGTGTGTCCAAAGGAGGGCAATGAAGGGATCTGGACCACAAGTCTTATGAGAAGCAGCTGAGGGAACTGGGGTTGTTTAGTCTGGAGAAAAGGAGGCTGAGGGGAGACCTTATCACTGTCTACAACTACCTGAAATGAGGTTGTAGCAAGGTGGGTCTCAGTCTTTTCTCCCAAGTAACAAATGATAGAAAAAGACAAAACAGCCTCAAGTTGCGCCAGAGGAGGTTTAGATTGGATATTAAGAATTTGTTCACCAAAAACGTTGCTAAGCATTGGAACAGGCTGCCCAGGGAAGTGGTTGAGTGACCATCCCTGGAGGCATTTAAACGACGTGTAGATGTGGTGCTTGGGAACATGGTTTAGTGGTGGACTTGGCAGCATTAGGTTTAAGATAACTGAGTCCAGCTGTAGAGATCTTTTCAAACATCAATGATTTTATGACTCTAATTTTGACCAGAAATAGCTGTCTATAAAAGACAATATATTGCCTAATATCTCCTTTGCAGTAGCTAGCATAGAAGATTTGAGTTCACACCACATGCCTTAGTTATATGAGCAGGACCAAGTCCTGCTATGCTTAAATGAAATTTTGAAAATAAATGTTATGAAACCAACATGAAATTATTGCATGTAGTAGACAAATTGTTTTTGTCTGCAGGGACCAAATTCCTCCTTGATTTTTGCTAAATAAAATAGTCATTCAATTCAATTTCTACTTCAGCCAGAGCAGGAAGGATTATAAAAGGAAGAATATTTTTCCAAAAGTTACAGTCTCTTCAACCATGAAGAAGATAAGTACAACACAGGAGCTCTCATGGATTTTTTTTTTTTTTTAAAAAGATAATGAATTGCAATGTTCTTTCTGCAGCTATAGAATTAATGCCTTAAAGAAAAAAAAATTGCCATGTTTCCTGAGAAAACCACAGACTACATGCCATATTCATCATTAAGTATATTGTAGGCACAGCTTTCAGAAAGAACAGACTACTAAATAACTATAAACCAGAAAGACAAGCTAGTATCAAGTTGAGTAGTTCAAACACACTTAGCAGCTTGAAAAATGCAAGAATTATTTCAATAAAATAATTAGCTTGAGCACATCACCTTGAACAGGTGATTTCTAAAAAAAATTAATTACAGCAGAAGATGCTGAAAATGGAAAGTTATTGTATGTTAATACATCATTAGTATCAGGCCATCCTTGAAAGATTAAATAAAATCAGCTCCACTTGAATAAGAACCCGATCAGCTTCCAAAGATCCACAGCTTTTTCAGCTGTATATGGTCACGATCAGTGGTGGCAGAGACACAAGCAGCATGATACCCCAGTTCTTCAGATGAGTGAATAGTTTCAACTCTTAGAAGACTCTTGTTAGGAAAGGAAAAATATAAGGGAAAGATTTTTGATTTGTGTTTCCTGAGACTACTGCACCTAAAAACCTAAGTTACAGATATTTCAGAAAAAAAAAAAAAAAAATTAATAGAGAGCAATTCTACAAGTGTCCACTCCTAAAAATCTCTGGATGAGGAGCTTTGAATAAAGCACTGTAACAGAAGGCTAAACCCAGCCTTCTAGGTCAGTCTGCAAGTAGTTTAGGGGTTTGTTTTTTTTGTTTGGGGCTTTTTCGCTTAGAAGACAAAAAAATATAAGTGTTTTCATGTGTAAGTAGACAACAATAAGCACAATTTTGTTCCCTTCTTTTACATACTGTTTTCCAGTAACACATGACAAATCAGCCTGTTGAGTATACAGATCAGCTGTTTTACAGAAGAGACCTCTGCCTCTGGCACACAGAGCAGTATGCCATGGCTCTGTGAGAAAGGAGTGGAGCTCATGCACAGCAATAAGGAAAAATGTTAGGAGCCAGGATCAAACCACCATCACAGACACTACTGCTACCTTTGTTCCATGCACCAACCAGCTGGAAGAAAGCAGACTGAGCACAGAGATATGAAAACAGTGAACAAATCCATTGAGGACCCATTTAAAAGGCATATCCCTTTGGGAAAGATGTAAGAGCTGCCCAGCCTGACAGTTCTGGCTCAGTTCACTGCCCAAGACCAGCTCCCTGGCAAAAGATGTTGTGCAGAATGTGCTGGGAGATGCCCCAGCACTTGGGAACTGCTCTAACACTCAGCTTCATGCCCTTGATCCCCACCTGAGCTACACTGCAGCTGCACTTGCAGCCATCCCTGTGCCCAAGCAGGTGCCCTCTTGATCCAGACCCTCCCCTCCCAGCTCAACCTCCACCCTCAGCAAGTTTGCAGATGACACCAAGCTGAGTGCTGTGGTTGACACACCTGAGGGATGGGATGCCATCTAGAGGGACCTGGACAAACCTGAGAAGTGGGCCCAGGTGAACCTCCTGAGGGTCAAGAAAGCCAAGTTCAAGGTCCTGCACCTGTGTCAAGGCAACCCCTGGTATCAATACAGGCTAGAGGATGAAGAGATGAGAGGAGTATTTCCAAAAGGGACTTGGGGGTACTGGTGGATGAAAACCTGGACATGAGCCAGGAATGTGTGCTCACAGCCCAGAAGGCCAACCATATCCTGGGCTGCATCAAGAAAAGAGTGGCCAGCAGGCCAAGGGAGGTGATTCTGCTGCTCTACTCCGCTCTGATGAGACCCCACCTGGAGTGCTGTGTCCAGCTCTGGAGTCCTCAGTACAGGAAAGACATGGACCTGCTGCAGCAGCAACTTTCCTGGTGATGTAGACTCTTGGATGAACCTGGTGGTCACCTCTAGGTCTGCCCTGCTTGCTATGCAGCCTGTACCAGGCTCCGAGGTCACCTTCCCTTGCAGAGCAGCCAGCCCTTGCTGCTCTGTAGCACAAGGCGTTGCTGAGACACACTAAAGAGTGTCTGCATACTCCCTGCATACTCCAGGGCTTTGGATGCTGTGGCTACATGGTAGCAGCGTTGATCACTCCCCACAGCAACCAAAGTAAAATCAGCTTCAACATCCTAACTCCTGCCCCACACACTGGCTTCAGAAAGAAACAAAAGCAAGCCAGGTGCTTGCTCCAATATTAGAGCACCTTTCTTGTGATTAGACATACAGCAAGGAGATGAGATTTCTCTTTTTCCTCTGCTTAGGCAGGATTGAGCCCTAAATCTGCTAAAAGAAAATAACTAAACACATGTTCCACACATAAGCAAATTGTACTCTCAAGCAGCAGGTGGGGGAGTTAACCTTAATCTGAAACCACTTTTGGTTCTTTGATAGAGAGGGGACAGAGGCAGCCAGGCCATCACAGACACCATAACTGCAGAAAAGTTGGATATGAAGGAATAGAATTTCTGACTTAAACAGGTTTGCAGTAAACCCAACTGCAAACACAGAGTGCCCATAGTATCATTTGAAATTTCTACCCCAACAGCTATTCCAGGCTCAGTTCTTTTCTATTCTTTCCTGCTGTATTCATTTGCTAGTGCAGATGAAGGTCAGGGGAGAGCAATTCAGCACAAGCTGACCAGAAGTTCAGAGCTCACCTCACTACACAGATATAATCAAGGCATCAAACCTGAAGGACAGCATCCACTTTCTGCCTGGAATATGTGTCAGACCCCAAAAATCAAACCAGATGGTGATCTACTCCATTCCGAACACATTTTATTCATCATTAAGTCTATTTCAAGCAACACTGTATGTCACCTGTCAGGGTAAATGCAGATGAGCCTTCCCAGATTTCAAATTCAAATTGATTCACATTTCCTAAGCAGAGAGATATAAATGTAGTTGCGTGGTTTGGAGCATTTTCCAGCCAAAATGCCATTGGTTTAACATGACACACAACCACATCGGGGACTAAAGGTAATCAAGCTGTCAGACAGCTTGTAAGGTATAGGTGTCCAGATAAATCTGTACACTCGTAATCAAAACTTCACATTGCGACAGCCTACCAAGGATGACCAGGGAAGCAAACACTACATCTCACTGTCCCTTGCCTGCCTGCCTGCTGCCCACCTCTCCCCTGTTCCTACCAGCTCTTTGGTCTGCTACTGGCTATCAGTGGTCTCCACATTATAACTGTTCGGAAAGAGGGGAAGTGGCATCTCAAGGCTCTTAGTGGGAAGAGAGACACAAGGAGCAGCTGGGTTTGGGAGCAGTGGCCCTTCAGCAGAGGAGTTCAGGTCAGCAGGCAGAGATGCAGTTCATCAGGCACCCTGCCATGGTTTGCTCTTGCTCAACACCTCTGACACACCGAATGTGACATGGGGCTTCCCACTGAGCTCAGCAAGCTTGGGGTAAGTCTGTCCTTCCCATCTCCTAGCCCAGGAAACCTTCTCCATAGAAAAGAGATCAAGTGAGCAATAAGAAACAGCCCAAAGTAGCCTCACCAACAGCATATTATAGTGATATGTAAACATCCCACAAACCAAAACTCGCAAACCAAAACCCCACCATGCATCACTTCTGAAGATCAACCTAAATGTGTTGAACCACTGTAGCCCAGGACTTTCCCCTCCCTCCCCCAAGAAGGTCTAATATCTTTCAAATTATCAGTGAAAGCAGACACAGACCTAGCAGGCATTTGTTTTTCTTTCCCTGTAAGCATTTTTTTAATATTGTTTACAGACTGCAGCTAAGGTTCCCAGGTGAAGGAAAACCCTATCTCCACCTGCTCTGCAATGCCTTGAAGGTGTCACTCATTCATTTGAAATGTGCACCTCATAACCAGGAGCTCCCACCAACCCAGGCACACATCCCACACCTCAGAGGTCTCCAAGGGAGTCATTGCACTCAAGCAGATGCTGCATTTAGAAGTGACATCCTTGGCAGCTGGCATTGTGAATATTCCTAAGAAATTCATGTCATTTATCTACATGTTCTTCTGTGACAGGCAGTCCTAAAAGCAATTCAAATATTGATCCAGCTGGGACAGAGATGTCATCTTATTTAGCAGCCTCACAAACCTCTGCTAGAGGAGCTGGAGTTTAAAAACCTTTTGCAGGAGGATGCCCAAGAAGATGCTGCATTTGCAACAACCTGCAGCAGTCACAGGAGGAAGAATGATGCCATGGAAGTGCGGAGTTTGGCAGGGAGTCAGGAAGGCTGTTTGTGTGCACATGGATGCAGTGCTGTTTGAAACCAGTATGTCTGTACACTGTGCCCTTACAAACAGCTAGTTTGGTCTGAGAAGGTCACAGCCCACCTGTGTTAGCACAAGGACATCAGAGAGTCTATAACACAGGCTGTATCTAGTAAGATAGTTTAAACATAGCAATGGGACCAGTGAGACTACAAAAGAAAGTTTCCAAAATAAGCCAAACAACTGCTTCTTATAATTTGTTCTCAGTATTTATTTCACAGCTTTTGGATTTGAAAGGTTTCCCAGGAGCCTCAGACTATCCTGTGGGAGTAGCAAATGTAGTAGCCACACGAAGCATCTAAGCACTTCTTAAGCTGATCTGGAATTCAGTTTGGCATCTAGCTTAAAACTAAAACCTGAATATCATACAAACTTATGCCACTTTCTCAAACCACCCCCTGCATCCACAACTCCATTCCTTCACTGCCTGTTTCACAGCTTTTCAACACCACTCCCTGAAGGCCAGGTGACAAACAAACACAAAAAGTAAATCTGCTCTGTTTTTTTCTTCCCAAACCCTTTCCACCCAACCTCTGGCAGCTCAGGCTCCCAAATCCATCTTGTCTGACCAAGAGCCCTCAGCCCTCTCTTTAGGACACTCCCTATATCCTGCCTCTGATCCAGACACTTTAAGTCATCTCTCTTCAGCTTTTGCCATCAGCCAGCACTGCCCACACTTGACCAAAACTTTCTCTCAGCTGTGGAAAAGTCATCCTGAGACAGATTTCCACCTGGCCTCATCAATTTATCTAAAATTCCTGTGCATCTGCCATTCAGATCATGTTCCTCCTTTTCCAAAGCCTCCCTCATCCTCCCAGGTGAAGTCCTGCAAAAACAAAGGTGGCAGTGGATCAGGAAATATGGTGGTAGGACACAGGGAGGTCAAAACTGCTGGAGAACCACAGAAATGGGATATGCCATTCTGCGTACTCCACACCTGAAACACTGCCATCACTTTATGTCATGCTGTCACCGGGACACAGACTGGTATCTATAATACAGTTTGTGTATAAACAGTAGAGATACAAAAGTTTGTCCCTTTAGAAAATTTTAAATCCTACATTTAGATCTCTAGCAAATGCCAGCTTCCCACTGCCATTCACATCAGAACAGCTTCCCTCCCCTACCTCCCATCACCCTACCATCCCCCCAAAAAAAACAAATACTATTTTGAGGACTTGGACTATCTGATCTTTAAAATTACCTAAAATATTCTTTAATTATTCTGCATTTAATGACATATTAAAACATCATAACAGCTATAATATTGCTCCCACCAGTTTCCTCAAATACATTAGTTTTAAAAATCTGATTCACAATAGTTTCACTTAGCTTTCAAGAGGGACGATAAAGCAAGGACTGAAGTATACCAAGGGCAACATATATACATTCTTAAAAAATGTCTACACTAAAGAAACTTTTAGTTAATCTATTTCTCTACAAGCAAAGAGGCTTGATTTATTGCCCAATTTCTGTCAAGAAGAGATAATTGACAGTATTATACAAATTACAAGTTGAGTTACTAATCAGAGCTGGTATAAGAACAGAAAAAACTGCAGTTAGAAGCCCAGGTTAAGGTTAAAGAAAACTTGTAATTAATAAATTACAAATTTCACACATGGCAGACAGGCATTTAGCTCCATTTGGGGTTTGATAATTTCAGCTATAAGTGTAGACAAACTAAACTAAATTAATATAATTAAAATACAGCATTGTCAGTTTCTATGCCATTAACAAAATAAGATTTATAAATGAAGCTTGAGTCAGAATGAGTCTGAAATTCAGGACATTTCTATCTCCATATTTGTTTCCACCTAATCTGATTTACAAGATACTGTGTGGCCTAATACCCAATTTATAGCTCTGCCATATGCACACTACAATATGAAACAATAAGATTATATAGCATGAAAACCAGGTTTGGGTCTCCCTCCATAATAGATAACATTAAAGAAGTAAATATATATGTATATCACCGTTAAGTTATAAAAAGGATGCAAAACAAATCACATTTTCCTATTTAAAAAGTACCAGTTGAAAATATTAAGCTTCCCAACATCATGCTTTACGGACACTAGAATAGGAAAAACACACTCAAACAAAAGTTTGGGGGAAATCACCAGCTGCATTCATAATCCAAGAGCTGGTTTATATAGGGGAGCTAATTTCTCTGCAAAAAGGCTGGGTTTATCATCAGCTCTGGCATAACCTTATACTCACATGGGTCTGGAAGCAACAGCTCTCTGAACTGAGTTGTGTGGATATATAAGGAATTTTATTTTGGATGGCACCACGGGCTCCCTGCTCCATTCCCCAGCATACAGTGGGACACACACAGATGTCACTGATCAGCCCCTGCCCTAACCCTGCATTTCAAGTTAACACAGAGTAGAAAACCCTCACAGCTCAGCTTTTAATCAGCCTCGCAAGCTGGCATCAAGCCCTGGGTACCAGCCTCCCATTACCTCCTCTACAACTACCCAAAGGCATATGGAAACACCTCCAGCAAGGATGCACCCACCTTAGAGATGGTTACCCACTGCTTTCAGCCCTCTGCACCTCACCTAGAAGTCACAAGACATCCTTCATGGTCCATAGTAGCTTTTAAAAAAAATAAATAAATAAATAAATAGGAGGGAATGGGAATGTAGCAGTTCTGCACCATCAAAAGTTGCTAAGACTGAAATAACCCTAAATTTAAAAGGAGGAAGATTTTACTGAAGAGAAACTGATGGTAAGTAGTAGCTTGAACATAGTTTCTGGATGTATATCCAGTAAAGGTGGTCCTTCAGTCTGGTGCTTCTGCTGAAAAGACAGTGGACCAAAAGGCTAATGCCAGTACCTCTAGCTGCTTTATTTGGGCCACAGAATTAAGAAAAAGAGTATCTTTCAGCCTGTCTGATGTACTAGAAATTGAATTGTGATATAAATGTGAAACAAGGCACTATCTGTAGAGCGAATTTTGATGAAAAAAACACCACTCCAATCCAGGAGCATAATATTAGCAACAAGACAGTCATATTACACTTAAAGCCTTGACCCAGTAACATGATGCTTTAAAGCAAGAATTAAAAAAAGCTATTCCACCACCCCAGTCTGCCTCTAAGCTGGGTTTTGGGGGAAGCTGGCACACCTGTAGCCATATCAACATCATAGAAATAGAGCTGTGGCACCTGACCAACAGCCCAGAGCCAAGCATCACTGCCTCCACATCCACCATGTGCTCTTCTCCCGTGTGAGGCACCAGATGTATTCACCAATCTCATGGTTCAGTGCCTAATTGCTTCAGCACATGCCACGACATGTCATCCTCTCTGCTGAGGCTCAAAAAAAACCTACAGAATTATTTTGGTAGCTGTTTAGTTGACATTACTTGACAGTCACACAGTTAAGCAACTGTTAGCTTTCTCATAAGCAAAAGAGTTGTCAGGGTGAGATTTGTCCTGTTGTTTAACTGACATTGGCTTAAACTTGACTCTTTTTCTGTGGTTGGTGTCTCTTACTCATGTCTTCCTTGCAGGTGTTGGAAACCCCACATAGGCATTATCAGCAGTGAGCGTGAAGTCATAGTGATCATCAAAAAGGTGTTCCAAGAATTCAGAGCAGTGCAAGACAGCTCGGGCTTTCCCGGTCTTGTGAAAGCCTGCCATCACATCTCATACAAGAACAACCTCTTGCAGTGTTATGCTCTGAGAAAGCGGAGTGCCAGCTGCTGCATCAACAACAAGGCTTGTTAAAAGGCAGCTGTGACAGTTATTTTTAATATAATTGCATCCTGGAAGAGAACATACCTTTGGAGTCTCATCACTGGATGTTGACACAGCCTTAAGCAGGAACAGCAAGATCAACTGGGATTTTTCTAATCATGTCGATAGAGGGAATAAGCAAAGAAATGACTGCTTAAAATGGTAGAAATTAGTACCTACTAATTATGGTAGATAAACATTTGCTGATTCCTTACCTGTCATCACTGCTAATATTCCATGCTTTAGCCATAGGCTGAATATACCTTCTCCTTTTGAATTGAATTCTTCTCTTTGCAAACTAAGCAATGAAACAACCCACAGAGCATTTCCTTTTCATCTCTCACATGCACACAATGCTTGAAAAAAAACAATAAATTATACAAAGCAAAGCCATTTAAAGGAACAATAATCTATGGCACTGCCTACCAGCACTCATTCTAGTCCTGTCACAATAAGTCCAAAATTAGTTTAACTAACAAAAAGAGGAATAGACAAAAAAAAAGAAACTAATGGGACTTGTTAAAAGAAACGAGGATAAGCAAGCTCCAAAATCAGTAGCTGGGTGAAGTAGGAGTCTCAAGGAACTTGGGCTAAATGAAAACAACTTAGTTCAACCAAAAATTGCCAAGCATTTCCCAGGCAACTTCTTGCAAAAACAGAACAAAACTGAAACTTTACAAAATTATTTTGAAGGAAAAAAAAAGTGCCCTTTTCTGTTGATAAATAGGATGGGAGGGATAGGGTAAAGGGCAGTACACACCAGGACTATCCTGGTGTCCCTTATTCTCCCTTTCATTGGCATACACACAAAAAAAAAAAAATAGAAAGTGTGAATTTCTCCATTATTTCTCACCTCTTTCTGACCTGTAATTAATAGTCTACTAAGCTATATTTATGGATGGTTTGTCAAAATTGTCTTGCAAAATAGATGACTCCAGTAAGTTTAAAATCCAATAAATATTCTTGGCAGTATAAAACATATACTATTTCTCTCAGAGAAATCCAATTGCCACCACTAGGAAACATACTTCCAGGAAAGTAGATCAAAAGAGCAGCACCTCTCAGAAATATTAGTGCAGGCTTTGTAACCTGTGAGGTACAGCATCACAAGCACCTATCCAAGTAAGGGTCCACTGTGCTGTGCACAGGCACTTTGAAGGCTTAATAGTCTAAACAAGAAATCACTCCTTTCATCTCCAATCCACATTTTACATAGTTTATTTCTTTCCTTCAGGTTTCTAATCTTTTAGCTGTTCTTCTTACCTTTTCCCCTTCCACATTTAAACTTTCTGCATCCTTACACCTCTAGCATCCCAAAAATATGCTTCTTGCTCAGTCTGCAATGCCCGTACTCGCTCTATGGGCCAGGACATGTTTCTCACCTATCTTAAAGTCCTCTTTTGGAGGACTTTCTATAAAAAGTTCTATAAAACTATTTCTATATTCTATAAAACTCTTAAGAACATTCCCAGGAAACAAAATAATATATTTTAAAAGAAGGAAGCCATTTCCCCAGGTATATTTACTTGTCTGCCTCAGCAGAGAGGCCCTAACTCAACGGATTAAACATCTAAGGAACTTCTCCTGTATGACTACCCTGACTCTATAGAGAAATAGGTCAGGTAATTTGTCACTCCAAGTTATTCATGTTAAATTATTTCAATCGACTACCACTGCCCATCCTAAATCTGAGTCAGAGATCAAACAAAAAATATACTATATCCAATTGTCTAGATGTCTGGAAAGCATTAGAGATACAGTTTAAGTAAATAGTATGCAGACTGATCAAATACACACAGAGTCCAAAACAAAGCGCATATTAACTTGGGTAAATAGTACTTTTGTCAAAGTAACTCCTACAAATTTACACAAGTCTAAACAGTGTTTATCCAAGAGTCCAAAATAGCTCCCAAGTTACTGCTGTATTCTACCCTTCCTTAGATTAATTTAAAGCGCGCACAACTGTTGACCCATGTTGGTGGTGCATTATCATTTCCAAACAAAGCCCTTCATTACTATGGAGGTAGTGCTGGATTCTTGAGGAATAGTTACCCTGCATACCAAGCATCGATTTGACACTGAATTAGAGTACCCTGTGTGCATATTGTTATTCCCCCTCAGCAAAACCACACTGCTGAGAGTTTAATGACAGCATCAGCTAAGGCTGCTTTATTTTCTCTCGTACACTCATCTTTGCTGCTTCTGCTGCACACTTTCTCTGCTCCCTGCTTTTGCAGCATACGTTATCCCTTCAACAGCAAAGCTTGGCACTTATTTCCTGCTTCACAAATTGGCAGTGTCCCTGTAAAATTTTAGAATGTCACTAAAGATCAGCAGATATTTTTTGCGGAGCTGAAAACAACCAGTAACCTCTCTGGCAGTGACTATGCAGAAAGACAGCAAGAAGAAACTCTTTACTGGTTGCTGAAAGTGGCTGACAAACCAAAAAGGAAGCTAGCAACAATCTGTAGTAGCCATTCATTTCAGAATCGACCAAGACCTCTCATGTCAAGGGTGCATGGCAATATAATCCCAAAATTCCTTCCCTTCCTTTTGTTGCCTTTGCATTTTCTTGTTATTTCTTCTCTCCAGAACCAGCTGCATAAGCACCAGCCTTTTGAACTCAGCCCGTAGTCTGCTAACACAGCAATTAGTTTAAGCCCCAAGAGAAGTAGGTGAAAACCAGTGATTATTTGCAGAGGGGATTACATTGCACTAGTGATAACCAAAATGACTTTGTTCCTTCCTTGCCTGTGCTTTGTTCTTTGGAATATGGATGATCTAAATAATTACCTCTTTCAGATTCCACAAAGGCAAGCCCGTTGCTCTGGTTCAAATCATACATGCAAAATAACCTAGAACTGTTAACTTCAGCTTGTAATTACAAACAATAAATCAAAGAGTAAGAAGCAGTACAAAAGATACCCACTGTAATTACAAGCCAAATTAATACCTCTGCAGTTAATACATCCTCCTTTTTCCATCTGACTTTAAATACTATTTCCTCTCCTACTCACATCCTTAAGTTCAGAGACTCACTTTGCTTGAAATGCTATTTCTTTCACCCAGCTTTGTGCTGAATCACTTTTTCTATTTAGTCCCAGCACTTAACTTGCTGGTACAGTGCCAGCCAAGGAATTTGGTGGCTGAAGTCAGCAGCTGACCCATGAGAGGTGGGCGAGGTTGTACCTGGGAGTTGGCTGGCAAGACCTGCATGCCCCCCAGGCAGGAAGAATGAATCTGTATCCATTTAGCTCCTTTTAAATGAATTATCTTTTCTTAACTGCAATCAGAAAATCAATCACAAATAATTGACCTAAGGAAGCCATCTCCCTACACACATGCACGTACACACAGAGCATAACTAAAGTGTCAGAGCCCTGAGTACACTAGCAGGCCCTCAATCATCCTGACCAGCCTCACCTGGGACCCCCAGCCAAACCATTGCCCACAGTGCAGGAGCTCTGGATAAGCTCAGGCTGCATCCCCACACCTCACCTGAGCCATGTTGTTGCCTGGCTTCAGCCCTCTCTCCTGGGCAGATCTTGGACCTATACTGTAGCCATGTTTGTGGTACATCCATCTCTCCCAATCCTCACAGCTGCTCCTCTCCTTGTCCCTACCTCCTGCTACTGATGACATGGATGGACCCCAGTGTGATTCATCCCATTGCCTTGTCCAGAGCTGCTCGACCCTGCTCTCAACCATGATTTTTTTTGCACATATCATTAGGAAAAGTCAGGAGGATAGATAGGGCACAGCTGTTAGCAAGAGATGTCCTCACAAGCACAAGGGAAAAAACATGGTCACCCACTGCAAATTTAAATCAGTGAAAAATTAAGACATCAATGACCAAAACAAGACTCTGTCTCTCCATTTTCCATGAGGTATAAGCATGTGCAAAGCTTATGATGAGAACTGGTCTCTTGGAAGCCAAATGTTTCCATAAGCACTAGTTCAGGCATACTTGGGTTATTACCTATTACTACTAATTTTGATAGGAAAACTAATTATGGTAGGCAGGGATAAAAGGCAAAAGTGGATGGACCTTACATTGTAGGTAACACACTGCATCTGCTTCCCTATCAGCAGCTACAAACCCAAGCCCCCAGCACTCACGTTCCAGCCTTACAGTCCCACCCCTACTTCTCAGGCCAGTAACAACCCTTAGCTCCCAGTTTCAGAGTGGTCCATCTCAGGGATAATACCAGGTATTAAGGGGTTTTTCTCCACATCTAGAAGAGATAAACACAACAAAACCCAACAGGCCAAGTTAACTCAGATTATTCAGATTACAAACAAGGCATTTTTCACAATGAAAGTAATTATCCACTGGAGAAAGCTTATCCCATGCAATTTCCAAATTAAGATCAGCACCAGAAAGCAGTCTGTCTTCTGAATTACAACTTTCAGCTAAATTAAGCTACTGAGCTCCACATGCAACAGGGAGAAACCGATGGAAGTGAGGAGTAAGTGAGGTGACTCAGTAGTTCTGTTAAACAAAACCTATTCCACTATTACAAAAACAAAATGTAGCAGCTGTTACATTGAAAACAAGAGTTATTTCCTAGAGCATCACAGATAATTTTAACAAGTGAGCACCACAGAAGTTATGTGCAGAAAACTACATTATTAAATTAGTGCAGACAAAAGGTTTACTGCTATTTTGCATTAGTACAGCTCCAGAAACATGAAATACAAGAGAATGAAAGTTCAGAGACTACAATTTGTGAATCAGACATTAAACTTCATTACTAACCAAAACCAACTTCTGGTCCCATCCCACTTTTGGGTGGGTCTTTTGGGAAACAGAAAGAAAAGCTTGAGGGAAAGAAGGGCTGTACCAAATCAGTCCGGAGATGACAAGGAATGAGAGGAACAGTTTTTAATCACCATTTGCTACCCTTGTTACCCACTGAAATTTAAGATGGACTGTGACCATCTTCTCACTATCATTAAAGTTGTCCAAGCATAGCCAGACCAGAGACTGACCCAGAAACCACCCCATCTCTGCTAGCTACCACCAGACCTCCAGCACAACTTGCTGTAGGAGATACATACTCATGCAGTCACCTCAGCCCTTCAAAAAGCTGTCAAACAGATTTCCCCTCCTCCCTCAACCTCCAAATAAAAATCCACTGCTTCTTTCAAACACTTCGAGTTTATTTCTTTTTTTCATTTCTATAACTAATAAAAGGTTAAAAAGGATTTCCAGGAGGGCTGAAACCATGGGGCCAGGCAAGCAAACCTGTCCTCTTTATGAATCCCAAGCTGTGCTTTACTGTTTATTGCCACAGTGACCTGTCTGCACTCAGCCACAGAGGCAAATGCTGCAGACATCCAACTCTTCACAAGCACCATGAGTTACACCTACCCACTTCTTGAAACAACTCATATATGTAATTGCTCCCTACCTAGACACTCATTTCTTAGTGGCACTCACTCCCTATTTTAGTCTTAGGTTACAAAGAAAAGGTTTTAAAGACATTGAAAGGCTTGTGAAGGTGTTTGATAGTGCTAAGCAAAGTGACAAGTAGAAGGATACTTGTCCATCATTAGAAACACACCTTTTATTCTTTCATGTCATAATTCTTAACATTTCTTTTCATTAAATTACTGCAGTAACTGTGAACACATGAAAAAAAAATGTATTTTTATGCTCAGGGATTTACCAAAAAGCACATTTTGATCCTGGTTCACAACTCACACAGTGCTAGAAGTCATTCAGCAAAGGAAATGCTTCTGCTCTCCAGGTACAGAAGTCTTAGCCAGTTAGTATAAATTTTAAACTCCAAGCCTAAGCTGTTGACTCTTCTCACAAAGTAGAGAAAGTGAGACCTGATCTGAAGTGGTCAAGAACACTTTCATACCAATTCAAGAAACACACCAAACGAGTTTCAGAGCTTGGGAGCAGAAAAAAAGTGTGATTGTTTTGAAACACACTAAAAAATGAAAACAGCATATCTGAGATTTTTTTAAGGTAGCAAATTTAGCTCCTGATTTCAAGCACATTTGAGAGGTCTAAATTTCAGCAGGTTACTATGGATCAGCTTCTGGAAAACCATTTTTCTCTGGAGCATGCTTCTAGCTTAGCACTCTCAGACAACACTCAAGAGTCACTCCTTGGCTATTTAAGTCCTTGGCTTGAACAGCAAAGCATTGTGCATCTCCCCCAAGGCTACACACATCACATACTGGGGATCAAGGCACACATTTTGCATTCATGGCTCAATTCTCTTTCTAAAAATTAGACCATGACTGAAAGCCTCAAACACACATGGCAAGTCCTTTCAAAAGGTGAAAGGGAACCAACAGCCATATACTAGCACTAAAGTGAAAGCTGTTGTATTTTGGGTTTCTGCAGTCTATGGTAGCAGTAAAGGGAGTCTTAACAACATTGCGTTACTAATTTGCTGTCACTGACAATGAGTCATCGGTGCTCCAAAACCTGCATCGCACTGTCACTTGTGACAGACTTGCAGCTGGAGGTTGCTGCGTTCAGGTTGCACGTCCACCTATCATTTCAATAATTTTTCTTCCTTCTGTAGATGAACATAAGTTTTCTAGACTTTTTTTCTTCCACAAGTAGGTGTTAAAATAACAGATCATTTCACTACCTGCAACAGACATTGCATCAGCCAAAGCCAGACCTGTGTTGTCTGGGCAGCAGGTCTCAGTGGAGGAGCAAAGCCCACTGGAAACAAGTCTTGTAACTAGCCTGAGATAATTTAAATTTTCAATTTGAAGACATGAAAAGCCTTTTAAAACATATCAGCTTACATCCAGTTGTCTAGAAAGCCAGTGTGATCTAAAGGGTGGAAGAGATTAACAAGACAAAGCAGGTGGTAACTCTAGAGTGATAACACTCCTAGGACTCCAGGAGAAAGTGGGGGAAATCATCTGTAGAGAATCAGGGTGCACTTTAAACTCCATCTTCATCTGTCAACCGGGGCAACAACCAGGAGCATCATCATAGGGAGGAGAGGACAGGAGGAAACTCCTCCTAAGCCCAAGATGCCAAGCAGGGTTTTTAAGAGGTTGCAAGCGACATTAACCCTCCAACCCCCACCCTCCGGGTCCAAGGGCTGGCAGGGAGCTGCCTCTGCAGAGCTCTCCAGCCCTTCTGTCACCTGCCAAGCACATCACTGCCCAGCCAAAAACACCACCACAGCACCTGTAGCTCCTCAGTTCTGTTTGCAAAGGTAAGGATCCTGGGGACAGAGCAACATGAACTCCCAATGCCAGGAAAAATGGAAATATTCAAGTCCCAGTTCTCTGTCCCCCCTGTGACCCACATAGTTACTTTCTCCCCTGCAAGACTGACCACCATGTACACTGACACCACCTAACAACATTATTCTACTACAGCAAAAATCAGAGCTGTGAAATTCAGATCCCAGGGAGTACACAATCAGACTGCGTGTGTTTAATTAGTGGCAGATTCAAAGGTTGCCCCCAAGCTACAAAGCAGGAATTTTAGTATCATTGTGTACTATAATTTTAATAATCTAATTAAATCTGTATGGAGCCTGGTAGAAATAAGTGAAAGTTATTAGAAAATATCAAATTCTTACTAACTCTTGCTCTGTAAACTTACATACTTCTATGTTTTATTTTCAGAGAACAGTTATAAATACTACACCTTCCTTATAAAGATTGCACCTATTATATATTTATTAACCTACTGGGGGTTGGGAGAATCTACCCAGCAGCAGAAGTAGACATTTTTAGTAAAATCTTTCAGAATGCTTCTGATCTAATGATAACAACTAATATTCATGCCATGAACTATTCTTCAACCTGAACAGGGAATAAAAAAAAGTTTAAACAGGTGGGATGGTACAGACCCAAGAAGCAAGCACTATCTGTCTCAGCCATTTCATTCATTACTGTGAAATGTATATCTTCCTCTAACATGATACCTGATTTCATGATACCTGATGTTGAGATACTTTGAATCATACTAGAGCTCTGTTTCTTTAAAAGCTATGGGTTTCTTGACCTGTCATCATTTTCCTGCAAAGTAATATCCAAATGGCACCGCTGACATTTCAAAGTGACAACAAAACAGACTGAGTACATTCACTAGATGGAATAGGGGAGGGATAAGAAATCAATAACAGAAAAAGAAGGCATTTGCTTACAGTAGGGTAATGAATTCTCAGAGCTGGGTTAGGCAGACATACTGTCATGACAAGAATGAGAGAGTTCTCACTTTGCTTTTTGGCTTCTAAACAGTAACAGAGGGGGGTCCAATAAGGTCATTTTCTGTAAGGAAAGAAGGAGTGGGAAGAGAATTAAAAAAAAAAAATCTGTCTGGGAAGCCTATCTACCCCTTATTATGAATATTACTATCAAGTTTTCCAGTAAATATTGGAATGCATTTGTTAAAAAAGTCAGCTCTCTATTTACACATGAAAATAAGTGCATGCAGTAAAACGGTTCCTATACCAAGAAATTTCTCAGATGCTGAAAAACCTACAAAACCCATCAAGCCAAACTCAAAATAATTTCCCACATTCTGATAGCTCATTTCAATAGGACAAATTAATGATAGCTGATAAATATGCTAAGAACAAGAATGATATTTTCCTGCAGAGCAAAAATTACTGAAGATCTTGAAAAGCAGCAGTCTCTGGTCTATTATTCAGGTGCAGTAGACAAGGTTGTGCAACCAGAGTTTTGCACTCTGCGATATAAGTGATTTCTGAACTAAATAAAGGATATAATTCTGTGTAAGGTTGATTGCCACAGCAATCCATGTGCATTAAAGTGTAATGGATATAACAGTGTACAACACCACAAAAATCAGTGTCTTTTTAACCCAACCACCAGACAAACACCATGCAGCTGCTCACGCACCCTCCCTGCCCCAGGGAGCAAGGGAGAGAATTGGAGGGATAAAGGTAAGGACACTCGTAGGATGAGATAAGAACAATGTAATAGTTGAAATAAATTAAATTTAAATTATTAATAATGATAATAACAGTAATAATACACAAATGAGTGAGGCACAGCACAATTGCTCACCACCTGCCGACCAACACCCAGTCCATTCCCAGCTAGTGATCTCAGAAGGGACAAAATCCCAAAACTGCATTCCCAGAAGAGAGAGAGCAAGCTTCCTGGCCAACCCTCATCTATATACTGAGAATGCCTACAAGAAAGCTGGGGAGGAACGTTTACAAGGGCAAGTAGGGGTAGGATGAGGGGTAATGGTTTTAGACTGGAAAAGGGTAGATTTAGATTAGACATTAGGAAGAAATTATTCACTGTGAGGGTGGTCAGACACTGGAACAGGTTGCCCAGAGAAGTTGTGGATGCTCCTCCCTGGAAGTGTTCAAGGCCAGGCTGGATGAGGCTTTGAGCAACCTGGTCTAGTTGAAGGTGTCCCTGCTCATGGCAGGGGGGTTGGAACTAGATGATCTTTAAAGGTCCCTTCCAAACCAAACCATTCTATGATGATGATCCTATGATGACACTGTACGATATGGAATATCTCATTGGCCAATTTGGATCCGTTTTTCTAGTTATGCTCCCTCCCAGCTTGTTGTGCACCTGCAGTCTAGCAAAGCATGGGAAGTTGAGAAGTGCCTGATTTCTTAGCAAGAACTAAAACATCAGTACTTTATCAACATTCTTCTCATACCAAATCCCATACTGAATCCAGAACACAGTGCTATTCTAGCTACTAAGAAGAAAATTAGCTCTATCCCAGCCAAAACCAGGACACACACATAAAACTCATAAGGCTGATGCTGCTTTGAAAAATCACTGGTATATAGAGCACTTCAGCAGCTTTCATTGTAAAGGGAAGGGACACACATAATTCTATGTCATTTTAGGAGAAGCACCCACCTCCTCTCTGCCAATTAGAGGCTGTCCTTTGACTTGACATGATAACAAGGGATGGAGGCACTGGAAAACAGCATTCACCTTTACATATAGGCACGGACTTAGTCTGCTCTTGCTCTAATACAAATGGAGAGCACATCAACTAAAAACAGCCAGCAGCAAGAAAACTGGAGGGAAGGCAGTTTTGCTTCCCGTACTTTTCAAAAACATTGAGTGCCAGGCCCCCTGTAAATAGAGACAGGTGTTTTACCCCACTAGAGCTTCAGGGGACAGGTTGAGAAATTGTATTTCTTCTGATTTGCTCTTTCATAACAAAATCATCGTGCCTCCTGGAGCTCGACCTTTTGCTGTATCAGCAGGCAGAGGTTTACCAGGAGATTGCAAGGCCTGACTCCAGAGGCACCTTGGATCCACACAAGTGCCACATGCAGCATCTGCTAACACCACATTTCCTTGCAATGGGTCTTAGACACCACTTTCATTTTAGTGATGCTAAGGCATCGAGATTGCACTATTAACCTGATTTTTCACAAAGGCTGAACTAGGAAAAAAGGTTACACCAGCTCCTACTAAGACAGGCTGTGAGTACTAAAGAGGGACAAATGAGCTCTTGGGAGGCCTAGAAGAAGCTGGCATGATTGTTAAGGTCTCTCTACCATCTACTCCTAGTCAGGGATCCAGTTTAATAACCACAGGAACATTTCACCCAGACATTGACACCTGAGGATCTAGTCAACCTTGCACCTGAGAAAGGCACCATCACTCCTGATGCCCCCAAACCTCTCCAGTGTTGCAGGGATATCACAGAGTTCTTAATATGCACCTCCATTTGGAAAATTTTTGTCTTTGACAGCAAGAGTACCCAAAGCTGTCAGATTCCTTTGAGTTTACTTCAACTAGAGAAGCACAAAGAACAAAACCCTCAAGAGCTTGATTTGAGCAAAGCAGAGATGCAAGTTCTTGAGTACAGAAGCAGAAATTAATAAAAGAGGGTGGGGGGGATGGGAACAAAACCAGTTTTAAAAAGGTCTTAAGATATACCTGGTATGAGTGTCCTTTCTCAGGAGTAGATCAGGAAGTTATGAAGTTACAAACCACAAAAGTTCATCTCCAGAATGTCTCCCCTTCCCTCTCCTTCTAATTTAGCAGTGTGATATTTGCAACATTACAAAGGGAACACTGGCTACCATATTTAGCAGCGACATTTCACAGGTGAAGAGATTTACCGAAATGCTGACTACTCACCCACGTTTATCTTTTCCTCCCCAGCACAAATAGCAGCCACACATCAGCCAGCAGCCACACTGGCTGCATCTATTTGGACATACCTTTAAGTATTTCAGCTTGAATTTTCAATCAAGCACTACGAATTTGTTTCCAAGCTTTGCATTTTATATTGCATAAATCCAATCTGGTGGGATGTACTGGCTGCTCTAGTGTTGATGATGCACTCTGCTTACCTCTCATACCTCCACAATGAACTGCTGACAATGACTTATCTTTCAAAAGAAGGTAAAATACATAAACATATAGAAGTAATTTTAGGATTAAAACATCCCTACAGAAAGAAAAAAAAAAATCAGATCTTCCAAAGTTGCTCTACTGATTTACTTTCTGAAACATGGATTCAATGACAATCCTTCACCAGCTGTGCTTGCCTGGGGCTCCTGGCCAGCAATGGAGAGCAGTGTTTGCCCATGGGGAACAGAGCAGCGCCAGCGCTCTGCCTCAGCAACCTCCACACAAACAGAGCGTGGATCAGGGAAGCTCCTGCTCAGGACTTCCATCCTGGCTACATTTTACACCCAGGGGTGCTCTGTAGAGCACAGCTCGACACTCTCTAGTACCAGCCTCATGTTTGCAGGGAAGCAGAGGGATGAAACTTGCAGAGACCAAGGGATTGCCCTGTGTGGCCCCAAGACACTTTAAGGCTTTCTTCAGGCTTAGGACAAGTCTAAGCCATCATGCAGACATAGCTGTTGTCACATTTTGTAAACAGTGAGTCATAAAAGAATGTCTATGTAGTTTCTTTCATAGGCTTTTCCCCAGAAATCAAGCTTGTGCCTCATGGTGAAATGAGGAGCAATTCCCTATGTGGCTGGTCATTGTGGACCCATGCCATGGTACTAATTTCAACTGCTGTTTTAGGAAGGTTGGTACTAAGTGATGCACAGCAAGAGTCAAACAATGCCTGTGCTAGTCCAAGGACTGGAATCCAAATCTGCAGTAGCTACAAGACCATGCTTTCTCAAAGTAGTGCCTACTCTTGGATATATTAGAATTCATTAGTCTCTGTCATTAAATCCACAATTCTACCATTAATTTTTTTCTAAGAGACAAGTCTATACCACTAACAAACAGTATCAGTAAGAAACTGAAATAAACAGGTGAAACAGTTATTTGCAAAGCATTATAAGTTACAGGGAAGGAGTGTTTCTGTATTACTAGCTTTAAATAGGCAGGCTTTCACATCTTTTTTTTTTTTTTCAGCTTCCTTACTTGCAAAATGCATATATCATTCACTCACAAATGCCCAACTTTATACTGAAAGCCATAAGTGACCAATGTAGATGCTTTCTTTGTTTCAGACAATTAGTAGAGGCTTAAAAGGGATGCAGTAGTTAGATTTTTATAGCTTATTCATTCTAAACAGAAATGTATAAACATACACAGCTATAAATGTAAGTTAGCGTTGGTTAAATGTGCATTATTTGAGTTATGGAAGAACTATACTGAATTACATCTGTTGATTCCACTCTATGCTCACCAGAGTCTTACAAAAGGAACAAACTATATTACAGCAATAAAACTGTCAGGAAAATGGCACAAAATAATGATAACATGGTATTATATTTTATCTCTCCCAAATATTTCCCTGTGATTATTTTCTAAAAGACATTTATGGTTAAGGAAAGTGCCTAGTTTTAAAATAAGTGATGCTAAATCTACAACATGAGCTATAAGTTGGCTAGGCACAAAGAAGTCATCTCTCTAGAACAAGCATACAATAAATTCTAGAAAGTGCTTAGGATTTCAAGTCACTACTAACAGATGAGGTGTGGTAACTCACTTAGAGAGGCCAAAAATCCTCTTTCTATAATGGCCAATGAGTCTTGAAGGTTAGAATCACAGACCACTTTCAAACTGTGGAGCTACCTTAGCAGCCAGCCCCACATAGTTTGAGAAGTCTGGAGAAGAATCTGTGTAGTAACAATGGAGAACTTTAACCCTATTATTCCCTTTGGATGTTGGCTCGGTACCTGAGCATCACAGTCAGCAAGATCAAGTGAGGGTATAGTTTTCCCAACCAGGAGAAGGTTCCCTACTGTCATCTCCTCCTCTCATTCCTGTCCTGTTCTTCCACGTCACCTTCCTTTTAATTACCTCTAAATCCTTCTTCACATAGACTTCTTAAGTTCCTGCACTACAGTTGCTAAAATGTCAACATAAAATAATAACTGAATAACTGTCAGCAGAAGATAACAGAGGAGACACAGAGAGTCACATTTCTCCACATTGATATAAAATATTCATCACTCCTAGCATGAATGAAGACACAGGTCATGATTGGGCAGACCATGGTGTAACTAACTCCCAGCTGCCTAGTGTACTGTACTTACACATACTGTAATATGTACCCTATGGATCAGAAGTCACTTCTTCCACAAGGAAACAGTAGAAACTGGTGCAAGTCATAATCTGTTTATGAGTTCTGTAGCAAGAAAAGCATCTTTAAAAGGAAGATGGACAAGCCACTGCCAAGTTCTGAAGTGGAATGAGCTCTGAATGAAAAGGAGAACTAGCATCCTCAGTGATAAAAAAAAAAAGTGTAAGATCATGTTCAGTTTTATGTTCCACAGTTAAACTGGATGCAGAGAAAAGTTAGAAAAACCTTCAAGATTGTAGTTGAATGCCAAAACCATCAAGAACCTTTACCCTGACTTGGGATCAGGTCTTTTGGGTTTTAAGAACAAGAAGAGGAAGGTACATTACCACCAATTTGTTTCACATCTAGCTATCCATAACCTATTGCGTTGAGTTGAGGGGTGAGGGTGGGTTGGTAGCGGGGGAAGGGCCTACAGTGATGGCCACTGTGAGAGGCTTTCAGAAGCTGGCACACAAGGCTTATATTTACTGGATTAAGAATCCCTGGAGCTGAAACCATAGCATCTTAAGACTTGTTTGTTAATTACTTTGTATAAGAGAAACCCAGATAGATTATATTACAAATGCTTCCAGCAGCAACCACATGAAATTTTAATCCAAAGAAACAAAAGGGAGGCCAACATTTAAACATAACAAATAATCATGAAACAAGTTTTGATGGCACAGTAGAGTCAATATCTCAAGTTGCTGGTTGAGTAAAAACATAAATATGTTTTGTATGTTATTTTAAATGTAGCATAATTCAACTGTATCAGACACAAGACTGGTCATAAATATGTTCCTCTGAATTTATGGCAGCATTCCTTAACAAAACCAACACTACAACAGCAGCAGGGAAACAAAACTGAAATTCAACATAAAGTACAAATGAAGGCAAAACATCCACCACTGACTTGAACAAACCAAGCCAATTAAAAATCTGCTGATTTTTACAGAAGTTGTCTGATGTGATGGAACCCACAGGACACTTATAAAATGGAAATATTAATAGTAAGCATTTTACAGTGTTGTTAAAAATTAGCACCACAGCTGAAAGCAAGTAAAAATAACACAGAGGTAAACAACATAACCTGAACTTCCACTTAAGGCAGGGATGGGATTGTGTCACCTCATAGGAAAGAGGTTTTCCACTGTAAACTGAAATGGATTGATTTCTGTTAAAGTGTTATCTGTTACAAACATAATGATCATAATACCACACTTCTATGTGTCACCTTTGCATGTATCCTCTTTAGAAGGTACATACATCCTCTTTAGAAACTGCATAAATTACAAGATTCAATATGGCCTAATCTGCAAAGTACTACCAGTTCCAGAGGATCAGGCTTCCAGCCATGCACTTCTTTGAGTGGGTTGGTTTGGTTTTTTTTAATCTACTCCAAGCAAGCGCTGGTTTATACTAAAGAGCTGACCTGCCAGCCTCACATGCCCAACACTACAGCTGGCAAGATGTCACACCCTAGACTAGGTGAGATGGATTAGGTTTGGATACAGCCTAGCCAAGGACTTACTGAGCTCTAAGCACATGCATTGTCTTGACTTTACGGGTACCGATTGCAGGTCAAAAGCCAAGCACTTGTTATTCAGGATAAGGAGTTACTGATAAGTACCTCACAGGACCAGACCCTACTGAGTACCTAGTCTGCTGGGCCAGTTTACATCATCTTTTAGGTAGAAGAATAAAATTGATGGCACCTTAATGACATATTCCCCCAGATCCACCAAAGTGGGAAATTTCAGCAATCAAATACCTCAAATGTTCCATTTCTTATGGAGAATCTTCTGAGGCTATCAAAACTTGTATTTCTTCAAACCACATATTTGATCAGTGTGCCACCTGAATATTGGAGATAAACCAACTCACATCCAGAATCAAGAGAAGAGAGACTTCTAAGCAGTATTAAGATTTCTCTGTGTAGCGGATCTTAGCTACTAGATTCAAGGCAGCAAATGTTTTAAACATCCTCAAAGAGATTCACACATAGACTAAAAAGGCAAAATGGGGCAAAAGGATCTTTGGTTTTTTTCTTTTCTTATCCCTGCAATGCAGAAAAGGTTCTTTAAAAAGGGATTTTCCATAGTTCCTGCTACAAGGCCAGTCACACTTTGCACCTCAGTTGGGCAGTGCTGTTATAGTACTGAAATAGATAAATAATATACAATATCAGAACATCATGGTGGCATTGCTGCAATCTATTTTATTTCTAGAAAAGAGTTACTCAAATAGATCTATTCCATAATAAAGAAATGCACATGGGACTGCTAGCACATACTAGCCCTCTACTTGAAAAGAATTAACATTATTGTAGGCTTTTAAAACAACCACCAAAAAACTACAAGAGGAGAAATTTGTATTTCTCCTGCTTCATTCATAACAACTGAGGTGTTAAAACAACATTTCAGAGAAAAATGGCACATAATAAACACACACACCCTCCCCCCACAACCATCATTGTTATTCTCTCTCCCCTAGTCCCTAAAACTGAACAATTCCAGAACCAGACAATAGCACAGGTAAGAAAATTACAAAGGACAAGTGACCATAACACTAAATAAATCCACCTACATGCTTTTAAAGCCTGAGTCTCCCAGATCTATTGTTCAGGGCTGTGGAGAGTTCTATAGTTAGCAAGAAATCCAGTAATGTTTCCCAAGGTCCTCTCTGAACAATCACAACTTGGAATTTTAATTTAAGTTTTTAATAGAACAAACTGTGCATAGCAGCATACTTCATAATATAAAACAGGAAGCCTTGGATATACTGCCTTTATCAAAAGAGTTTTTTCTAGAACCAGAATAAATAAAACCAAGTAAACATGGCACAGTTTTAACCTCTCACTTCTAACACACATAGTCTTATCTGGAAATGGCTTAAATGAAGATATAGGAGGAAAGATGTAACAACAAAAAATGCAAACACTGGAAGGGAGGAAAAAAAAATGTATTTAAATTCCAGTTTTGCCCTGCTTGTTGTAAAACAGTTATTTTACAGCCAGCTATGCTTATCACCTAATCTACAAAAGACACATTGTCTGCAGGCTTTTTTATGTTAATTTCAAAACACAACTGGGTGTTAATTTAAAAACAAAGGGCATGCTCTTCACTAGCAGAACAGAGCTCCCAGACAGCTATTACAGATGTCCCTACGGCCACAGTCCTGTTGCAGGAACATCTACTGCCCCAGCCTGGTGTCTGAGTTTTGTGGTGACAGCTTGAAGAACCAGAGAAGGAGATAGGTATAAGCTTTACATAGAGACACAGGCATCAGATTGCCCTGGACTGCAGTCACCATCATCTACAAGATGGTCCTGATAGCTAGATCATCAAGATGATGTAAACTTGGTGCTGAGATGGGACATTTTGTAGCTAATTTCTTGGGGCAGCTGAACAATTTGGTTCCAGAACATCTGGAGCTAGCTCATGCCATCTGTTTGAGGCTGCTTCATAGACACCCTGCACAAATGCAACCAGCAAGATCCTTCATCAGGCTGCTACTCCTCCAGCCCTGCTTCAAGACAGCACCATCTCACCTGTGGTCTCGTACATTTTATTTCCTCCATTGCCTCCTCCCTGCCCTTAAGCATAACACTGCTATTTGGAGAAACAACTGACTTTTGAAACACCTGGATGGTATATAAGGATTATTATCTCTGACTTCTCTAGGGACCAGAGCTATTTTTGGAGACTCAAGATGCTCTCCCAGGTCTTTGTGAGATTTGGCTGTTGTAGTCTGACAACACGGGGGTTTTTCCAAATGTGCTCTGCCGCTTTTCAGCCTCAGTAGTCATCTACACCTAAGGGGAGCAAGGCAAGCATTAAGGCAGAAGTGAGTAGGGAAGGACTAGGCAATGGAAAAATCCAGGCTATCACTCTGCAGCTTCTGCGTTCCCATTTCTAAATGAGAACAACACACTGCAGCACCGGGATTATTCTATCCACCTGCCAAATGACTGCTTTGGGCTTTCAAACAGGTACAGGAAATGCCTTCCTAAAGGGGCATTTTGGCAACTCAAACATGAGGCTGTCATCTAGTGTGCCGCAGCACAGGAAAAAATCCATTTTTCTTTATATGAAAGCTCCTTAATATGACAGTGACATTATCTGACTCCCATTAACCTTTAGAAAAATGATGTCCTCATTTTTATATTCTTTATATTCCAACATAAGCCCTCTTCCCACTCCACCCCTTCCTTCATATTTAAACATGCACCGATAGATTTGGTTGGTGAGCTTATTTATTCAGTGGGCAGCAGGACAGCAGCCTATACAACTGAGACTTTGTCCTCAAAACACAGGTACAGTACCTCAGATATCTTCCCCTCTGCTGTAACCGTGAACCACTTGGAGATGCACCACAAGCTGCAAAATAGGCTGCAAAACATCAGTGAAGTCATGTTTTGCATTAGTGGAAATTAAGGGGGTGGGAGGAGAGAAGCAGTGGTTTTGAAGGTCTGACCTTTCCACTTTCCAAACTGTGAGATAGTAGTAACATACCCAAAACTGCAAAATATGCTACTGCTAGAGGAGAAGAAAAAACCTGCAGTATGGTATAATTAGGAAAGAAAAATGCTCCTCAGAAGAAATGCCCAACTGGCACCAGGGGGAACTGTGGGTGTAAAACTCCTAAGTGTTTGAACACCATCTGCCAAGGTATTAAAAATGCAATTCCAGGCACAAAAAGCAGCATAACAAATTCAGGAACCTGCCGAGCACAGGGGGTCTGAAATCCAAGCTCTGAGAGGCCAGGAAAAGAGTTGACAAGATAAGAAATGTGTTTTTTGGTATGTGTGGCCAGTCACCACTGCAATACACTGTATACTGTTCTAAAAAGTTATGCTAGTAGGAACAAGAAAGCATATTGTTACTTTTGAGAATCGGTGGAAGAGCTGGTTTTGAAGTACTTGTACTTACTGGCAGAAGTTATTTATTGCATACTCTTTTTCAGTACAGAATAGAGTCACTACACAGTAAATATCCTAGTCCAGAACTACATCCAAGTGTTTATTCATGGCTGCTCCTGGCCTGCCTCCCATAAAGTTATTTTCCTCAGAGGCAACTCTGCTCTGCACTTCAGACAAACGGTCAGTGTAGCACATCACCAGCATTCCCGATTTATATGTATTTAAAATTCAGTCCAAGACAGCAAGCACTGGGCTCTGAGAAGCAAACATGGCCTTGACGCAGCTTTCTCTTACTATCATTTAGGATTTAGAAAGATTCTGATTAAAATTTTCTTGTGAGTGCTAAAATCAGAGGATAAAGTGTAAGCTCTGCAGCCAGTTTCAGAAACTGTTACATCTGAAAGAGATAAACAACAGGACATCTGTCCTGCACTGAGGTTGCTCCAGGCTGAAGGTTAGCTACAAAGCTGTTTCTGAAGCCAGCATGGCTAAGCAAACAAATAAAAGATAATAAAACCCCAAATAGTTTCATAGTTCCAAAACAGCAGCAAAATGCCCATGGGTCATGGGACTTCAAAAAATAGAAATAGTTTTTTAAAAGTGCGGTCTGAGCCCTGCTAGTCCCAGCCCCAGCTTCATAAGGCTGGCCTCATGGACAGACAGCCTGCAACTGCGAAGGAGGCAACAGCCCCAAAATACATCCTCCCTGGTCCCACCCAGGCTAGATCGTGTCACACCCTCCACAGCCCAACCAGTAGTGATATGAGATGGAGTCTGGCAGAGCGAGCAAGAAGCACCCAAGTTGCTCCACTTGCAGGGACTGAACACCAGAGGCACCACATGAAGCAGCTTCTGCATGTCCAAACCCTGTCAGTGTCATAGCATTCAGCAAGTCATAACTGCAGCTAAATCAGATGCAGAATAATACAAAACTGAATATATTGGGAGATCTAGTGCAAAAAACGCATCTCAATAATTTGTTGTGTTGGAATAATTTTCAGGTTGGTAATTACATGTTATCTGCATCTTCATTAAGACACTTGGCTTAAGCATCATTTGGACCTCTAGAAGTATTGCACGCCTCCTAACATGCAAAATCATAATATCTACTATAGCTGTGAAAATGTTAAGGTCACATTTTAAAACTAGGAGACTTGTACCAAAAAGGAAGAATTTCAGATGGTCTGTTAATTATGCTACATTTAGAAACAGTCCGTAAAGACTGTGGTAACAGGATTTAATGGATAATTGGGGTTTTTTTTCTCCTCTCTCTATAGGTGAGCAAGCAACAATATGGACAAAAGCAATCATGACCCTGTACAATGTATAGGACACGGCATTTGCTAACAGGCCAGAATAATTGTTCCATGCCTTTCATATGAAGATATCTGCAGATTTAGAGGTTATTCTTCGTTCTGTTTTCATCCCAAATCTCTGGTTTGGGGCAGGGGAGAAAGCCTTCTTTAGCAGAAATGGCTAAGAAAATAAACTCGCTTATACTGGTATTTGAGCAAGTATTTCAGCCAGGAAAGGACTATGGTTTATAGTGAACTCCTGGACTCTCAATAAGGCTTTTAATTAATCAAGCACTAATTCATGAAACCTGAATAACTGATGCAGCACATGGCATCTCAGAGAGATGCGAGAAAGCAATGACATCAGCTCATCCGCTCATACTCCTCATGCTGGTGAACCCACTCTACATCACCCCATGGGTGGTATCCTGAGTAATACCTCTGTGCTCCTTGAAAGAGAAGTGGGTACCAGGCTTCCTACTGAGACAGGCTTAGCACTAAATTAGAGCACAGGGATTTGGTGCTAAACTGTCTCATCACTTGGCTGGCTTAGCTGACCTTAGAGAATCAGCTTTCTGGGCTCAGAGATAAATGGTTTTAAATGTGTCATCCAAACTCCTGCTGCCTTCCCTTCCAGGCATACCAGGGCATCTTTCACTGAGGTCACCTGTTTTTTTCAGCTACCTCAGCAAGAAATTGGTTAGTCCAGTTGGCCAGGTACTGTCTGCAGCAAACGATCAAAATTACCATGTCAGAACATCTTCTCTCTACTGCTTTCATCAGCATATGAGTGGATTTCGACACTAAAATCGTGGCACATTAGGCATGCAGCAAGACTAACTTCCTCTCTGTCAAAAAGTCACCCCATGGTCTCTTATAATACTAGCAGGCTGTAATATTGGGTGGATGGATGCAAGATTAGGGACCTGTGCACAGCACATCCTGCATCCAAAGGGGACCTACAGGAAGGCTGGGGAGGAACTTTTTACAAGGTCAGGTAGGGATAGAACAAGGGGTAATGGCTTTAGACTGGAAGAGGGTAGATTTAGATTAGACATTAGGAAGAATTTTTTTCCTGTGAGGCCTATGAGACACTGGAACAGGTTGCCCAAGGAAGTTGTGGATGCCCCCTCCCTGGAAGTGTTCAAGGCCAGGTTGGATGAGGCTTTGAGCAACCTGGTCTAGTGGAAGGTGTCCCTGCTCATGGCAGGGGGGTTGGAACTGGATGATCTTTAAGGTCCCTTCCAACCTATACCATTCTATGATTTTATGAGACGAGGGCAGGTGACCTTGTAGCAGGGTAGAAAGCACCAGAGTGCCGTTGCATCTACCTGCCTACAATGCCTTCCTACAATTCCTTTTTTATCTAAATTGGATTTTTTCCCCCCCTTCCTCTTTTCTTGCTTTTTATGCATGACTAAAACATCAGTGACAAAGATTGAACTATCCAACTTCTCCAACACTTCAGCTAGCACTGCCCTCCATCCAGGAGCTGGTCCTCCCTGCACTCTACTGAGGATGGGAGATACAGAGCACCAGTGTCTCCTTCACTAGGAAAGGGGACCTGACACTGCTGCCTAGTGTTTGCTGTCCTTAGCGGGGAGGATGGGAGCCCCATGGCCTATTCCCACACACTCTCCCATTCATCAAAGGACATATTGATGGACTTGACCTGAGGCTTCCCTTTCTCTAGGGAGCATCTGAATGATTCAGCTATCTAGTAATTCTCATGCTATACTTAAGTACCTTATATAAAGAACACCTCTCAGCATGAGAGAGAGTATGAGAAGGCTATCTCAGGACTCCTTATAGCCAAGTCCACTTAGAAAAGGAAAACATGCATTCAGAGCCCTCCAGCAGGAAGAAAATTAAATTCTAGGACTACCTTCACTGGTTGAATGTTCTACCTGCTGTGTATGGCAATGAAGAAATTAGGGCAAGCAAAAGGAGAACTTCTGGATCATATACATATAATCACCCAAATGCAATATCTGCTTTGTTATCAGCCACTTATAAAATAAAACAAACCTTTACTGTGCAGAAAAAATAGCCAGAACATTCTCTCGACTAAAGGGAAAAAAGATAACTGTAGTTATAATGAAGCACTACCAGCCTAGCCAGTGAAGCTACCCAGGTGAAATTAATATTAAATTCCTAGAGGCTGCCATTGACAACACTTAGGCACAAGCCCTATTTTCAGATAAATGAGGTAAAGGGGCCATCACTGAAAGTAAAGTAGCTTCTAATTAAAAAAAAATAATAATAATCTGGTAAGCGTATTCACTATGGGCATCAGCAGAGGTCTGATCCTCTCAATTTTGTACAAATTCAGCTGCTTCAAGGGTCAGACTTGGCAGCTATTGTCTCTACCCTGTAAATATGCAAACTGAAAGACTTCCAGACTTGCTAACATATGCAAAAGTAATTGCTTCAGAGACCCTAGATAATGCAAACAAATAACATGCCAATTTAATGTCTGCTTCTCTTGTTTGCAAACACAAAAAAATTGTCTCAGGGTTTTACATCCAACTATCCTGAATACCAAGGAGAAGATTTTTAATGGAGCTTTTTGTCAGGTAAAACTATGCTTCCTGTAAATACAGATCTACAATGCAGGTTCCCTAAACAAGCACTCTGGGGAAAAAAAAAAAAAAAAAAAAAAAACACCACAACACACCACAAACCAAAACCAAACACACAACACCCCACACACATCCCCCACACACATGTAAAAAATTACCACAGGCACAGAAGCAAAACAACTTTCACACAAGCAGGTTTTAGTGTCTCCACCTTTGCCCATTACCTCTTCTAATTTCTCAGAGTCAGGCTTTTGGGTGGTTTATTGGGGTTTTTTTCTTTTGGGGGGGTGGTTCAAATGCTCTGAATTTTTGTACACTATATTGATTTACTATATCAAGAAATTAATCTTGTTTCATAAATATTCTTAAGTGAACTACATTGTAAATTCTTTACAACTAGAAAAGAAAAATATATTTTTATCTCATAATATCTACCAAATAGGTCCTTCTCTAGGCTCTGTGTATGAAGACTGTAACAATGCTTACTGTATAGTGAATTCAAACTGCTTTCAAGTCTGGAATAAAGCTTTGATATGTGCACATGCTTAGTCATCTCCTCTCAAATCATAAGCAGAACATGATTTTTCCACCAGCTTATTCATCTATTTCTAAAAATACTATTCATAGAGGAAAATTCATATTTCTTTAATAAATGACCCAAAAATTTAACCTGCTTCTCTGCTACTGTGGATATGTCCATATCAGATGGAAAACATACCTGCCTCTTACAGCCTTAACTGCAGCACATAGATCAGCTCTGCAAAGTCATTATTTGCCAACCTTTAACACATCACAAACTCTGGGATATCAACTTCTTACTGTACAAGGTGTGCATTATGTTTCTATGATTTAATGTGAACTCATTAGAGGCAATGACTACGCTTCACCACTAAGTTGTGGTTTATAGGTTTTACACATACTTTTCGTATGCAGCAGGGCACCTCCTGCAAGAGCTTACAACCAATTCCCTCTTTAAGCATCTCTTATGCTACACACAGAGCAGCAATCATGAAAAGCCAACACAGGAGGGCATCTGTGACCCATGCAACTTGTCTACAGTTATACTGGAATTGGCAGCTAGGTTCAGCTTTAAAGAGGTGCATGGACTTCATCTGTAGCATCACCCAAATCCATCCCTCCCATCTCCACAGCCACTACTCAGCTGTATTAAACTGCTGGTTTTTATTCTCACTAGGTCATACTTAGCTAGAATCATAGAATTGTTTTGGGAGATCATAAAGTCCAGCCGTTAACCTGACACTGACAAGTCTAAGCCATGTCCCTAAGCACCACATCAACAGGCCTTTTAAATACCTCCAGGGATTGTGACTCCATCACTTCCCTGGACAGCCTGTTCCAATGCTTGACAACATTTTCAGTGAAGAAATTTTTCCTAATATCCAATCTAACCTCCCCTGGTGCAACTTGAGGCCATTTCATCTTGTCCTACTACATGTTATTTGGGAGAAGAGACCAAGACGTACCTCGGTACAACTTCCTTCCAGGTAGTTTTAGGCAGTGTTAGCTAATATCACTCTTGCTTGTTCTCCTTTTCCCCACCCCATTTATCAGCTTTACATAGCAATAAGAGACTATTTTGAATGTCCAGCATCCCCACGGCAGCAGCTCCACCTTTTTGCATCCAGTGAAAGCCAAACATTCCACTTGCAAGTTCTCTTCCCCCACTAAGCAGCTGCTAACACAGTCTTTCTGTCTTCCCTTTCAAAGAAAGACACTCCAGCTCCTTAAGTAAAGGCTACAAAAAG
>NW_010289027.1:81469-86972 GCF_000700745.2 Antrostomus carolinensis | reverse complement strand
GATCACCAAAAGAGAACTTTGTGATGCCATAGACTGTCAGCTCCAAGCCATTAACACCATGCTTGTCTCCAGGTCTGCCTGCTTTGCTCTCCCAGCCCATTCAGCAACCATCATGATACAAACTAGTGTCTTTGAGTCAAATCTGGCCTCAAATCCTTCAGTAGTAACACAGACCTTCAATTCAACCAGTTCTCCCTCACAAGTATTGTTAGCATCTGCATGGACTTGGAAAAAATGGCATGTTCTTCCAGGCATGCTACAGAAGCTTTTTTGTTCCTCTTGTCCTGCCTAACTCAGGGATTTGGTAGGCATCAGGCACCCACCCCACATACTTTCTTTCAGTCATGGGTGACTTGAATTCTCTTATCAATAAATGCAAGCCTTGCTGTATGTTATTTCTTACATATTTAATTGCCATGACCAAAAATGATCAATTAGTGAAGACACAAAGATTCAAACATAAAACAGGAAACGCAGGGAAGCTCTGGAAAGGCTAAGTTCATATCAAATGAGCTCATATCAAGGATGCATTACACATGTTTATGCTTCGTCCATGTGCTTACTGTGGGGTTATCAAAATCTCTTCATGTTTTCACCGTGCTCCCTGGGAGCCACATTTTCTTAACTCCTTGGATTGCATACTGAGAAATTGAATGTATTTTCATAGATAAACATCTTATTTCATGTATAATGCACCTAAGCTCACATATTTCTTTAAAAAAAAAAAAAAGCACTAGCAATCAAGAGATACTAGGATTGTCTTTGAGAACCACTGAAAGGAACTTAAAAAAAAAAAGAGGCTATAGGCAGCACAAGTAGAAAGGCTGAGCATGAAAAGATGTCTGGCCCCAATGTCACACACACTTTCTATGTCCAGAACCCAGCATTGCTGGACAAGGAAGACACACACAAGGGTCAGACAAACAAATCTGGATCCTTTTTTGTAACTTTTCACAGGATTATTGCCCAGAAACCATCCTAATAGTTCAGTGCTGTTAACAGACATTTGTAGGGTGAAAAAAGAGCAGTGTCTGATATGTTGGTGTGATGAGGAACTTCAGTCCAGAGGGACAGAGAGAATGACTGAGAATTCAGGTGCCACCATGGAGAAATACTGCAAGTTCTTTTCACAGGATTTGGAAGAAAACTATTGCAAGCACCCAAGTCAAATAAAGAGCCAGGGAAAGTTTCCAAGTGAGTGGAGGAAAAGAGAGCACAAGAAGCTCTTCCAGAGCATGATTTGGCACATCTAAACTGGACTTTTCTCTGTACTGCCCTCCACAGCATCCTCCCTGTTCCCTCCTCAGCACCTGCAGAGGATGTCATCTGCTTCTTACATAAACTACCTGAGTTTTCAGGCTCAAAACCAGCTTTGCCCCTCCCTCAATTCCAGCAAATTGCATGACTCCATTCCAGATGTGACAAATACACTGGAAGTAGAGCACAGTTCCCCTTCCAAAGTGAATCTAGCACTTCTAAAAAAATCTTAAAAGCAGTTTGGATGTGAAAAGTTTTAATCACATTCCTTAACAGAAAAAAAAAATAGGTTCAGGCTTCAATGGGTCTTTAGTTTAAAGTATAGTAATAAATTTCACTTGAGCATTTAAAGAAAAAAAAAAAAAGACAAAACAAAACCCCACAACACTTAAAAGCAGACATGGATTTTTACAGGCATCTTATATACAATGCAGAAGAGATTTTATTTTACAGTAACTTAGTCTGCAGGCAATGGGCAGTTCATTTATTGGGTGCCACAGGCATGCAGCACATCCGATGTTAAAAATAGACATAGAAACAAGCACTTTGTTACAAACCAGCCCTAAAGATAGATGAGGGCAGCATCTCCCTAGTGCTGCATTTAAAAAAAAAAAAAAAAAAAAAAGATAAAAATGTATCAAACCCAGGAGTGGTGGACACTGCAAATGATGTCACCGTGGTCTGGAGGCAGTGCTGTGCTTGTGAGGTCCTGGGATTTCTCCCAGTAGCAATCCTATCTTGATTTTGTAGCAGCACATGCAAGGAGGGAGTACAAAATCCCCCATGCTACACTAAGGAACTTGGTCCCTTCAAGGGAATCAGCTGCTATGACATTAGGAGTTACTTCACATCTAGGCCACTGCAAAGACAATTTGGTGCAATCGGTGGACTGGCCTTCCAGTGAAATTCAGATATAAACAGAATCCAAACACTGGTCACAGCCCCACATCTTTTCCAGCTCCCCCCAAAGCTAAACCACACAGGGGTTCATCCAAGATCCTCAGTCCAAGACCCAACTTTGGGCTACTCTTTCAAGAAAAGAAGCATTCACTCAGCTGCATCGTCCTCACAGTACTTCCTCAGGCTCAAGACACCTGGCAGCTTTCTCCTTACATTTCACTAACCCTATAGCAGTCTGTCCCCTAATTTCAGTGGTCTTGGTCAGTCTCTACGGCTGTTCTGTCATTCAGATTTGGCCATAGTTGTCCTTTCCCCCCCTTTCAGGTGAAAGCAGACAGTTTTCTTTGCCTAACTCAAGCTCCAGGACCAGTCTTCCTCAAACACACATGGATCCTCTTTTATCTGCAAGTGGTATTTTATATATATTATTGGGGTGGAGGAATGGCAGAATTGTTTGCAAATACCTTATATGCTAAAGCTCATGGTCACATACTCCAGTGTTGAGTTGGGTATGTAGAAAAAGGGCTGGTAACTGCAGCTGGGGACACTGGGAAGATGGGTGCTCCAGGCTGGCAAAAGGAAAGATGTGAATGAAGAGTGCAAGCTAAAGGAGAGAGCAGCTGCTCCCAGGGAGTTGTTGGAGCACTGTTGGATATGAGCTCCTGGGGAAGACCACAAGAACACTCTTGCCATGGGGACAGAAGCTGACTGAGCAAACAACCTGAGAACAATTACAGATGGATATCCATGTCAGGTGACAGGAGACCACTCTACCTCCTGGAGGACTCTGGAGACAGGATGCAGAAAAGGGACAGCTTATGATATTATAACAGTCTGACAACTTGGACACACTCCTTTCCAAAGTCTACAGATGAATTTAGGACCACCAAGTCTCTATTTTTTTGCTGGGAATAAACTGTTAAGAAACTTACTGGCAGGAAGGGAGGGTATTTTCTCCTCCTCTAGTCAGAGTCAGATACAGTGATTCAATAGTTTATTACCATTATTTGTTGTTCAAACAGCTCTTCAGTTACAACATGATCACAGAGCTGAGAAGCTCCTGACCCAACACAGTTTTTCCATTATTTTGGTTTGAGGATTTTTTTTTTTTAATTTTGGAAATTTTCTCCAGATCAAAAGTCTTAACTGAAATAAGCATCTGAGCTGAAGTCCAGCATAAAAAGATGACAAAGCCCCTTAATGCATAAGCATGACACCACAGCTCTTATTACATCAATATCCCTTTTTCAACACGGCTCCTCCATAACTGTGGAGCTGCTCTGTTATCTCTTGCTAACCAAGCTCAAAAGCTGGTTAGTGAACTCCTGCCTAGGTGCCCACATGACAGAGGAATGGTCAAACACTCACACACTTGCTAGCTGCTGCACTTTCAGTATAATTTCTTACTTTTCTAACTTGTAACACTCTAGACATCTAAAGTTCAGTGCCCTAACTTAGAAAATAATGATGGCACATAAATCTCCTGGATGCAAAAAGCACTATGTTGTTTCACTGGGTTGCACTGGAGATGCATACAATAATGTTCATGCAACTCCCTGCAGCATCTTAGTTTTACCAGGGCACAGACATGTGATAGAGAAAGGCCTTGAATTACAGCTGACTGATGAAAACTAAAAAGGAATATTAAATAATTACTCATTCATTGAGCAGGACAAAGGTTTGCATTAGACTGCTACTAGTAAAAGAACATTTAACGAAACACAAGGACTGTGACGACAAGCTCCTTTCCTTCAGCATTCTCAGCTTTGCAATCTTAACACCCTTAGCTTTCCTCCTTCCATTCCCTGCCCTGCCAAAGAAAAACTACCCCACCCCATAACAGCAGCCAAGGGGGTATTTGTGATGTGCTTTTATAAGAAATGGGATTGAAATGGAAAAATCCAACTAGGAAGCTTATTAAGTAAATTCAGCCTTCATAGGTGTTTTCGTCTTGGACCCTCATAATCTAATTCCATGGTGGAGATGCCTTTGTTTTCTAAGCAAGTATATGTATATCGTGCTAGTCAGAAAAATGTGCTACAAAACAGAAGTTTAACACTGCTCTTGAGAAAGAGACAGAAAAGATATTTCCTGACTGCATGCTCTTTTGTAGTACACATCTACTGATAGGAAAGCCAAGCTACTGCAGGGAATCTTTCTGTTCTTTTTACTGTCATAACCCTATCGCATGCCCATATGAACGGATTACATGATATTTTCATTTGAGGTGATTTCTCCCATTTGTACGAGATATTAGGCTAATGTTATTCATTGTATGCATAATGGAAAATAAAGCTTTGATCTCCAGCCTTCCCTACGGTCTCACTTATGCTGTGGAAGGCAATAACAGCACAAATGCAAGCCAGCAAATGATTTCCTGCAATAAGATGGGATACCTGACAGGCTAACACCTTATGTGCCTTATTCATTAAAGCCACTGAGCTGTGCCAGGAAAAAGATTCAGTGATAAGCAAAGACTGTAAGTCACCAGGCCATTAAAACACAGAATTTCCACTTGGGCAGAAGAGTCACTAATAATGATAAATACACTCTTAAAAGGATGTGGTGGGTTGGACCTGGCTGGATGCCAGATGCCCACCAAAACCCACTCTCTCACTCCCCCTCCTCAACTGGGCAGGGGGAGAAAAATATAACGAAAGGCTCATGGGTGAGATAAGGATGGAGAGAAATCACTCACCGATAACTGGCACGGGCAAAACAGACCCCACTTGGGGGAAAAAAAAAAACGAATTTTAATTTATTACCAATCAGACAAGAGGACAATGAGAAATAAAACCAAACTTTAAAACACCTCCCCCACCTCTCCCTTCTTCCAGGGCTTAATTTCTCTTCTGATTTTCCACCTTCTCCCCCCAGCAGCACAGGGGACAGAGAATGGGGGTTGGGGTCAGTTCATCACATGTTGTTTCTGCCGCTTCTTCATCCTCAGGGGGAGGACTTCTTCCCCCACACCAACATGAAGTCCCTCTCACCAGAAGGCAGTTCTCCATGAGCTTCTCCAGTGTGAGTCCTTCCCATGAACAACAGTTCTTCTCTAACTGCTCCAGCCTGGGTCCATTCCATGGGGTGCAGTCCTTCAGGAAGGGACTGCTCCAGTGTGGGTCCCCCACAGGTTCACAAGTCCTGCCAGCAAACCTGCTCCAGCCTGGGCTCCTCTCTCCATGGGGCCAAGGTCCTGACAGGAACCTCCTCCAGCACAGGCTTCCCATGGGGTCACAGCCCCCTTCAGGCATCCACCTGCTCTGGCACGGGGTCCTCCATGGGCATCTGCTCCACCATGGACCTCCATGGGCTGCAGGTGGACAGCCTGCCTAACCAACGGCTG
>NW_010289027.1:51937-81279 GCF_000700745.2 Antrostomus carolinensis | reverse complement strand
TCTGGTCTGTCTTATAGCCAGCTGGCATTGGCTCTGTTGGACATGGGGGAAGCTTCTGGCAGCTTCTCACAGAAGCCACCCCTATGCCCCTACCCCCCATCTACCAAAACCTTGCCACACAAACCCAATACAAAGGGTCACACCAAACCCTACAGGAAGAAGTGACCAGGAAGGTCCAGGCACAAACAGCCAGATGCAGGAAATGAAAACCATCTGGACGAGACACTAGAGCTGCTCAAATGAATAATGCAATGCGGTGACTTTTGCACCCTTGGCTGACACCCACCTGGATTAGCAACACCAGGCAAATCACTGAATTATCCTGGATTAGCTCTCTGTAGAAAGGTTTCAGTTTAACATCAGCCTATTATAAAACGCCAACATCTGAAAATACATTTAAGAGAGCAGTTTAATGTCTGATCCTCCTTTCATAGTATCGAATTTTTGTTTGAGTTTTGGGGTTTTGTTTGTTTGGGGGACTTTTTTTGGTGTTTTTTTGGTTGGTTTGGGATTTTTGAGGGGGTTTTGTTTGTTTTGGTTTTTTGTTTTGTTTTTAAAACAGCCCCTACTGTCATTTTCCTGTCTAATTAAATTAGACTGTGAAGAAGGACAGACATTTCCAGCACAGTTTATTAGAGCACATCCTGACAAGCATCTGGCATGAGGGACCCCACCATCTCTGCAGTCCTCCACCACCTACTGCAACAGCCACCACAGCCACTCCCTTGCAGTGTGAACAGATGTTCAGGAAGCATTCCCTTGGGATGAGAGCCTGTGCACAAAGCCCCCCAGCTGCAACATCATCAGCAATCAAATTAATTTTGGGCTGGCTGCTGGTAGCCTTACCATAAGGGAAGTATAACATCACAAAACAAGGTATTTATCACATTTGAGTGTTACACGGTGCAATGCAAAGCGGGAGAGAGTGTATGCATGGGCTGTAGTTCCTGTGGTCATCGTGATAAGTCACCCAAATAAGTTTTACAGGAATGGGAGCTGTGTTCAGCCTGATTTGCCAATGCTCAGCCTTTCTCAGGGTCAGCCTCAGGCCCATGATTTCAGAAAACATGTGCTGCACTTCAGTAGGGGCATCCTGGGTATTTTAAACTACAAAATACAAAGTATTTCTAGAGATCTACAATATGCAAAAGATAAAAATCCAGATGAAAGTCTGGTTTTGGTAGATATAGTGTTATTGTGTCAGAAAGAAACAACTGCAATGTGAATGTTGTCCCAGATCTGGGTTCTTCATCCAGTATGCAAAGCCAATTGACACACAGAGTTATTTGCTTTATTTCATGTCTGTGCAGGGATGAGTGCTGGGTGGTTTTCCACAAAGCTGGCACACTTGAATGCAATCAGGATGGACACTTGTACAAGTTCCAAACAGTTTGTAATGCCTACTGTTAATGCCTACCATATAGTCATTGGTTAGTTTTGTTTTCACACTGGTTTAAATGTACACTGCTTCTTAAATTCACTATGCATGCTCAGTGAGGTGTGGGCTTTTGTGAGTAGAGGGCTTTTTCTCCTCTAGAGGTGTGGTTTTACCATGAGGCTAGTTCATCCAAAGTTCACCTTATTGGTCTTTTTCTGATGTGCCAAGTAGTTTTGGGGGACTTAGTCAAAGAGGTAGAAGATATATGAGCAGTTGCTTTCAGACCATTTAGTCACTTGTTTTGTAAATCAAGGTCTCCAGATGGCTCCTTACTTATCACATCTTCTCCTAGAATAAACAAAGCCCACACTTTCCATCATCACTAATGTGGATGGTACATCTCACGGAGGAGTGCTCTGCCACGTGTCTAACAAATGCAGCATTTTATGTTTGTCTGACATGAAACCCCAACCAGCAAGCAGAAAGACAAAGTCCATGACAAATGCATTTAATGCTTCTCTTTTCTGCAGGCACTGAACACTCACACTAGGTCAGAGTGAAAACAGTAAGCTTTACCCCAAATAGCAATACAGGCTCAAGAACCTGGTCTTGTTATAAGAAGACTCAGACTGATGGGAAACAGGATGTTTTAGGTGGCCCAAAAGTAGTGCAAGAGGCACAAGAAATGAAAAACTTATTAGAGTAATTCAGCCAAACTACAAAGCAGGCATTTCCCCATTCTCAACCCCTTGTTAGCCCAAGGAAATTATCCAGTCAGGAAGGGCACTTGAGACACCAGTTTTCCAGAAGAATCTGTCATAAAGATGGACCAGACCAGTACAGGTGCATTTCATGAAAATTAAGACAGACCCTGGATGACAGTGCTCCTTGCTATGGAGCTCAGCTGACTGGAGCAGCCCTACATCCAGCACAAACCCAGCTCTGAGTGCTGCAGGAAGCATTCTGCGGACAGCTGGACACTGCCAGCTTCAGTTAGCAAGAGTCTACAGGCATAGATAAAGACTATCCTAAAAATACATTTCTGCTTGGAAAAGAAGATGGTGGTGGACACACCCAACACAATGAGGGCAAACAAAAATAAATTATTGATTTCTTAATTATTTACATAAAACCATAGTAGTGACTGGACAGTTAAAGACTTTCTCAGTTCCAGCCTCTCCTTGCTCTTGGCCTGTTTGATGACCGAGGAAGAAAGGATATCAATGATGACAGAGGAAGAAAAGATGTTGTCACTCATAACATCCACAGGTAGAACAGGGAATCCTCTAAAGCTACTAGGTGGGAAAGCCAGATCACCCCCTCCAGAGATGAAACACTTCTATGTTTCTGCACACAAACAAAGCCAGATTAATTTCAGTCTAAGGTCTTCATGCACAACTGGAGATCCCAGGCTGGGTTGCACTAGTGGTTCTCATGGAGCACCTGCCAGACAACTGCAAATTCGCATGGCATATTAAAGAAAAACAGGATTTTTGTAACACGTGGCAACAGCTGTTTGAGCTACAGACTTATTGTAGCAAAACCCATCTTCCCCCCTGTAAAGATACTAAGAAGCTGCTATTTCAAGCAAGTATCCCAGAGTTCCACTCTGGAACAAGAAGAATCATTTCTTTCATGTTTATTGTGCATTACTAATAGAAGGAAGATCTATTTGTTGTTTTGCTGAGCAAACCCACCAATTTCTTTTGCACTGGGGACTCGCTTAAATATTTTCAAAAATCCAATCTGTGGTGAAAAGAGGTTCCTGAAGTGTATGGGTATGGTCTTCTTTTTAAGAGCAACAAAATAAATAAATGGAAGCCAAGATGCTAGGTGAAACACAGCTCAGCAGAGAACAAAAGTGAAGGTACTCTTCAGGGTGCAGGGGCAGAAAGAGGAATCAGTCTGTAAATTCTGGCTACAGACTACATAAGAGCAGATGGGTACTGCTGTGATACCTGGTCATGATCTACAGCATGACACCCTGTGACTGACCCCACTGGCTTTTAGATTTCTGATTTGTGAAGAGCCTCAAGCTGCTAAGGGAGTTCCCTCACCCCATCCCCAGGCAGACCCCACCAGGGATACAGAAGCAAAACCCACACAGCCTTCTCAAAACAACTTTATTTTCCTCTTTTTCTCCTTCTTGGGTCTTTACCATGGCTCAGTTTTTCAGTTCCAATCCCCTGTCACTCTCCTATCTGGCCCCCCCCAGCCCCATCCCTTTCCCCTCACTGTATTGCCTTGTTTTTCAAGAGAAAATAATGAGGAGTTATTCAGACTTAAAAATCCATACATCTATTGGATTAAATATATGGTAGGATGCATGTGACTGTGTAAAGAGGATGTATACATATCCTGAACCTTTCTGCCCCTTTAATATGGTATCCTAGGCAACCTGAATTTTCATGTTGGAGATACAACCATCCAAGCTTTTTTTTTTTTTAATAGAAAAATTAACCTTTGCACATCATCTGAGAATTTCAGAAAGCACATAACCTGATTATGCCTAAACTCCATGAATTATTCATTTGTCTGCAAGTAAGAGAGATCAGATTTGATTATGTTTGAGGGGCATCTTCTATAGAATTAAATGTTGAAATTCTCATTTGTATACCTAGCAGTTTTAAGCACAACCTACATTGGGCTTTAACTGTACATACATATGTGTGGCACTAGTTCAGAAGATGCATGAAGGAAAATTAAAAATACAACAATACCTCCATACATATAAACAATAGACCTGTCTACTCACAAGCCACTTGCATATTAAATCCAACACAAATTTATCTCCGTTATTACAAAATGAAAACAACAATAAATTAATAATACCAAGTTCTCTCAAATATGGCCATGGGTCATATAAAATACTTATGCACTCTGTTTATAAGATCAATTTCTTAAACAGTAATGGGCCAGTGTTAGCCATGACAAAATGCATATCAATCACAAAGTAACAGCCTCTTGTCACAGTTGGCGTGCCTTAGATCAACTTCAGATGAGAGACTTTGATTGTAATCAATATTAGTTGTCTGGGTAAGCACTTTACAGAACACTTCTACTCCGAAACACTGATGAAGAGCACCTTACAAGAGCTATAATAATAAAATATAAATGCTTCCACCATTTCAAAAGAACTCATTGCCAAGATGTAAAAGACACTGTTTTCCCTCTCCCCCATCAAAATTATTTATTTTAAGGGCTGACTCACCCCCGCATTAATCTAATTTCACACATATGCATAACTTAAAAGATTTCCATGTAGTTGTTCCCAGTAAAACTAGAAGCATATCACAGTTAAGCAATCCCATCATTTCTCTGTGTTGAGGGGTTGGCTTTAATATTTTTATTTGGAACTGCTAATATAAATCAAAATAATTTACCGACAGTGCTCTTATTTGTAGGGCCTGACACACAGGCTATTTCCTTTCTATAGAGCCAAGTGACCCATAGCCACAGCCACCATGTCCCTCACCCCCACAGCCAGCAATATATGCAACCAGTAGCTGATGAAGTTTCACTGCCTCAGTTTCTCTACCTAAAAAAAGTTGATGACATTGAGTTTTTCATATAGCATTTCAGGACGTACTGAGAAAAGGCCTATTTAAGAGGCTGTTATTCTTCTTAATTGCTTACAGAGTACATTTCCAAAACCAAAGAGGGATTGCTTTTTATTCATATTTTCTGGTGGGTTTTTTGGTTGGTTGTGTTTGGGTTTTTGTTATTTTTGTTTGGTTTTGTGGTTTTCTTTGTTTGTTTGTTTTTAATGGAGTTAAGCATAACTTGTGTGTATTAAATTCTCCCTAGATCTTTGGCTTTTCAAAAGGATATAGAAGGGATTTGGAGAACAAGCTAAACATCTGATTCCTCCAAACATCACAGCTTTAAAGCCTGCAGTTGTCTTATTCCAAAAATACAACTGCACTTACAAAAATTCATTTGATAAATATAATGTTTAAAAAAAGATAAAGGATAACTCTTCCCAAACATCTGCATAAAACACACAATCAAGTGTATCTGAAAACAATGAAAACAGTAGGTCTCACCTGACAATTTCTCCATAAATATCTATGAATATTATGCAGACAGCAATCATTGATGGTTTTGAACTGAATCAACGTTAAAAAAAAGAAAAAACACAAAAACTAGAATTTTAAAAATGCTAGGCTGCCCAAAGCATAATGAAATGTTTAATATTTCATTACTGTCCCCATAGCACCACTAGGGAAAACAAGCAAGTGACAGGAATTGGTATTGGACATGGGTCAATACTGCAAAAACCAGGTCTGGATTTTGAATCCCCTGAAGACCATGGGGATGGGATCCCATATTTAATAAGCATATGCAGCAAAGGCTCTTTTCTTTTTTATACACCTAGGACAAAAAAAACCCCATCATTTTCAAACCCCGAAGCCTAAATCTAGCCCCTTATTTTTTAAGTCAAAGGTCTAATTTATCACCCTCTACAACTGCCTGCAAGGAGGGTATAGAGAGGTGGTGGACCATCTGTTCAACCAAGTAACAAGTGACAGGACAAGATGAAATGACCTCAAGTTGCATCAAGGGAAGTTTAGATTGGATCTGAGGAAGAATTTCTTTCCTGAAAGGTTTCTCAGGCATTGGAAGGGGTTGCCCAGGGTAGTGGTGGAGTCCCCATCCCTGGAGGGATTGAAGAGTCGTGTAGATATAGTGCTGAGGGACATGGGTTAGTCAGGGACTTGTCAGTGTGAGGTTAATGATGGGACTCAATGATCTTAAAGGACTTTTCCAATAGAGGTAATTCTGTGGGATTCTGTAATTTCAGGACAAACTGAGTGCCACAGATACCAGTACATTTTATCAGCTTTCACTTAGCCTTTCTTGTCAAATCTTGGTTGTGATTCACTAGTAAAGCAGAAATAAGTAAGAAGCCCTATATTTTCCTCAGTCCCTTTCTCAGCTGTTGGGAGAGGCAGCCACAACAGTTGAAGGTATTTTGTTCCAAACATGACACACATTCACCATGGTAGCCTGAAAAGGTGCCTATGCTTGGGATGAAGCTTGGTTTATGCTACAGCTGGTGTCTTATAAAGGACAAAGACAAACTGTTCTTTGGTTTCCCCGCCCAAAGCTTCACATCAGGAGCAGTCATTCACACAAATAACCCCATTGACTTCAGTTATTGCTCAGCAGTTGGAATATCAGCATCCTGCTAAAGCATCTTCATTTTCAGCCACTGAGCAGCCACACGTGCTCGGAGAGCCAACAGCTCTGAAAACAACTGTGTAATACTGCCTTCAGAGACCAGCAACAGGCCTCTGAACATGACTGTCATTGCTGGCATGAATACACACAAATAAATTGTTGTGGGTTTATCCCAGGGTACAGCACATAGTTTAAATATGAACGGTTGTAAAATTAGAAGAGACCCTGAAAACTGGTTCCTTTCTCCTAACACCTTTTTATACCAACACAGCCTCACATGTAATGTAAATTGCAAATCTACCCTGATGTTTTTTCCTTACAGGATGCCTTCTTGTGGTTTGTTTTCCATTGCAAGGCAACTAAATGACTAACATTATGTTTCAATACTTTAAAATGCATTAATATTTCACAAAACAGTGAAACACTGAGCCTTTGAGGCCTCTTTACATAACTGCTGTAGGTGTCTAGACTGCCTGCTTATTTCAAAACTGCTATGTTGCATAAATTTCAGGTTTCTGTTACTTTTCTAAATGTATTATTTCCCAATACAAACTCCCTACCTAACATAAATAAAAAGACTTTATGGATAATTGTCTTCAGATGGCAGCACTCCTACAGTCTGAGCACAGGGGTCTTTCAGCCCAAAATCTTGCAAAGATTCATAAAATAATTTAAGGATGCACAAAGATTAACCTGAGCCCTGCAGTACTCCAATGAATATTATGTCCCCTTATTTCATACATCAGTATACTGCATCATATACACATGCTCTTCAGAAGGCACAATTCAGACACACTCATGGAGCCACGCACTCCAGCAACAATTTTACCATAAGCTAAAATCCCAGCAGTACTTACACACATGACAGTATGAAGGTTTGATGGGACTTTAAGCACATGCTTAAAATTAAATCCATAGCAGGCCTGGCTGAATTGAGACATATTCAAACACTGGGGCCAATGTGCTCTCCCAGGCTGCAGGTGGGAGAGCACCTGCAAAGGACTTGTCTGATGAGAGGCAGCCCAGCGCAGCAGGGCAAGAGGCTCACACCAGTTTCTTTCTGGTTTGAGGTTTGCTTTTTGCTTAGTAAAAGGAGATAAATTTTTGAAAGATTTGAACTTCCAAGATTCACAAGAGCTTTATCTATCTGTTCAAAAAACCTCTCAGTTTGCTTGGTACCTCATTTCCACACCTTTCTTATTCCCATTGCTAAGGCATGTTCTTTTTTTCATTGTAAGTAACCTGGGTGATACTAGCTACATACAAGTGTAGTGATGTTTCAGTGGTGAAAAGCATAAAGTCCATTAACCACTCCAGACAAGTTGCTAACTGTTGTACAATGACTGGCATCTCACCAAATCCTAGAGGATTAACACCAAGAAACTATAACCAAGGACCTGCAACCATTCTCCGGTAACTGCCTACAACCCTCCAGCAGCAGAGCTTGTATTTGTTACTTCACCATCAACCCTCCAAGTATTTTGCAGTCCTTCCTCCCTCTAAGCTTTTAATCAAAAATTCCATTGAAGCTGTAGTTTTACATGGTTTTGCAGGCAAATTCTGGAGCCCTTACTCGAGCTTGATGGAGCACAGGCTGGAAACACTGCTGTATCACCTTCAGCCATAGCATACCCACATCCTCACTGCCAAGATGCACCTCAAATAAGACGCACCTCAGATATGGGGCCAGAGGTTACACGTGAACTGTTTAGTAGCCATTTATACAGAGAGGGTTTTTCACCAGAAGAAAAAAAATTGAATAAGTATTAGTTTTACATCTCCTCTTGAGCAGTCTTGGTATTTATCCCCATGTGTCCACTTAAATCAAGGTTTCCTGTTTGTCACCTGTGCAGATTTGCTTATAGCTGTCTTTTTATCCAACACAGACTAGAGGAAAGTTGTACAAGGTCTCTAGAAAGATCTCATGTGAATCTGCATCTTAAGCCAGAGAGTTACATCCTTATCTCCTAAGCAGAACAGTTATGACTTAATAAGATAACCTATAAAATTTACTACATTTTCTAACCAACTATAATGCACACGCTGCAGCTCTTGCCAATGACAACACAGAGCTGTCAAAACCACACTCATATTCCGGAGCAGTTACACACACAGAGCCATAACCACAGACACTGTATGATCACATTTAAAGTACAACCATTTCCAAAAGGCTTTTTCTCCAGGACTCGGTAATCTTGCCTACTGTTACCCCTGAACCCAGCAAAGTTTCCAAGCCCACTGACGTATTTGCAGACCCAGTGACTGCTATAAATCAGTGCAGAGTTTATACTTCATGAAACTTCTTATCAATGCAACTCTCATTTGTCCCAGGGATTACTTAAACACAACACAGAGGAGAAAGCACAGTTTCAGTGCCCAGCAGGGCAGATGAGACTGCTCTCCCAGCACCACATAAGCTGAGCTTTAGCATTGACTTCAAATGCAAAAGTTTTCCCCCAGCTCCTCCCTCCAAGGAACCTGCAGCATACAGTATGCTTTGCAGCAACAACTCACTATAGTAGCAAACTCACCTTTCACTCCAGAGCTCGCGGGGACACCTCATAAACTGACAGCACCCTTCACCTCCTGAAAAGCCAAGACGTGGAGGTCCTCTGGCCATGAGGCAGTTTGTGCAGACCAGGAGAACTTGTCTCACCTTCTAGTAAGATCTACCACAACAAGCACCAAACATGCTGCTTGCAGGTACATGGAAATAAGAGCTGCCACAGCTGTGTGTGTTTATCTGTTTAATGCTCATTTCACTGATGAGTGATGTAAAAAAGCTGTGAGAGTCCTAGTTCTGCTTAATACAGGAGAGCTGTGAGATGGCATCCCTATCTTCAGATAGTGACCCAAAATAGCTAAAAACTACCTACAAGACTTCATAACCCAGGGACCCTCTCTGGTGCTCCTGCTGGGGTCAGGGGGCTGCTTACTTATTCTGGAGGAGTAACACCTTTGAGCTCTCTCAGCTGACTTCTTCCAGCAAGGCTAACCCCCTAAGATAAGCTAAAGTTGAGACATTTCCTGCAATCTTGCAGGGACACTTTTCTCCTTTTACTCTTTCAAACCCTCTTCCTCACGTACATTGCTTGAGAAGGGAGTGCTGATGCCCTCACCTCAACTGCTGAGCTTGGAAGCTCATCCCTGCTCTCCTTAGCCAACTTGAGAAGCAAATTTCTGGCTGTTGTCTCAGGTTAAAGCCAGCATACAGCCCAGGCATATTGCCCCAGTTTCCCACCAGTGCAAAGCACAGCATAATGGAGGCACACCACTGTTCCCTGCAGCATGTCCTTGGCCATGGGTGCAGGGTCCCAGATTTTCCCTCAGAGCATCAATTTATTGCCAGTCACATTGCAGTGTAGAACCTCATACCCTTAACATCACACAGGTACCCTCCATTTGGAATTTATACCATCCCCATCTGCCAAGCAGAGAGCCACCAAGCAGTCCCTTGGCAAAGAATGCTGTCTTTTTGTGTGCCTTACCATTATACCCATGGAGCATGTAGGACAGTCCTTCAAGCTCAGTGTCTGCTTAGTGAAGATATACTCTCATGGTTTCAAAGTATGGGTGGGTGTTCAACACCTTGGGAAGTCAAACAATTCATTTATGTCACATGAAAATGGACTGAAAAATACAAAATAGGAGGTTCCAACCTGTGTGATTTGTTCAAGATCTAGAAAAAACGTATGTCCTCTTCAAAAGCACTCTTGATTTAATGAACTTGCAAGTATACGAAAGCAGTGACCAGAGCTCAGAGCAGCAAATTATACCTACAAAGGTGCCTTTATGAGCCCATCCAGTTCACACAGGAATAAATAAGATCCTGCACATGTGTAGCTCAGACCCTAGAAGACAGATTATCCCTGTGGATACATAGAGGTAATTCTTCACACCAAAGCTGTCTGAGCAGAGAAGAGAAGGGAGAAATTATTTCCCCATTAGATGTGTTCCCTGGGCCACGTGCTCTGCTGTGCTCTCTGCTACATAGGCACAGCACAACTGCCCTCTTTTCCAAAAGTTTGGTGTAGGTGTGCATGCTGCAAGTCAGCACAGTTTTCACTCCAGCTCAGAAAAGTGCATCTTCGTTCTCTGAAAACACGAAAGGTCAAGAAAGAGAGGCAGAAAAATATTAACCTGGCATTTAAAAAAATAAAATAAATAGTGGGAACTCAAAGCCATTTCGGGTTTCATGGATAAGAATGAGGCGTAGAGGCAGGGAGAGCAAAAGCGATGCGCAGCCATTCTCCTTAGCCTTTTGCCCTCCCATCTGAGAAGGTCCTGATTTTTTCTGCGAACACCATTATTCTGCCTACCCCAGTAAGGAACAACACTGAGCTCCTCACTGTTTCTAGAATTAACAGAGCTCATTAAAGTTACCTAGAGTTAATGCTGCTGTTCTTTAATCCTCTCGGCTGTTGTAAGAAAGCCGTTTGAGCTGTGAGTTCACTTTTGTTGTATTCCCCTGTAGAGACAGGCAGTGGTCCTGTTGTGGAGAAACCTGGAATGAACTCTGAGATCCTATTATGAGTGACAAAACCTCCCTGGATTTTAACAGGGTTGAGATTTCACTCATTCTCTTCAAAAGGCACCTTTTGGTGTAGCAAACCCGCTGCTGAGTTTGGAGGCTTGAGCTGAGCTTCGCACCAGAACTGGATTAGTTCCTTCCTTAAGTCCTTACCTACATGTATTTCTCCTGTGAGACCTGACTTTGTTTGGCCTTCTGCAGTTTGAACACCATAGGTAAGGGCCCGGTCAGCTTGTCTCTTTGAAGATTGTTTTATTGTTGCTTGTCAGGACTGAACATAGTTTTGGACACCCTGGTCTGTGCTTGCTTGCTTTTTTGTAGCATACAGCTGTACACTTTAGTCCCTTCTTCTGCCCCCCAGAAATCATTCACTTTTGACCCAGCAACTCTTCACAGGAGACAATTAGAAGCACAGCAAAGCTATCTGAAGGTGCCCCAGCACAGCTTGATGCCAGTGTCGGTGACTGTTTGCCTCCCTGACTGTAGCTGTTCATATGAGCATTGTAGCATCTGTTCTGAGTGCAAGGGCCAAATCCTACAGTCTTCACTTGGGCTCAACTTGCAAGGCAGTCAGTTATTAAGGAGGGCAGGTTACCCTCAGTGGGCTTTCTTCTTTCCCTTTTGGGCCCAGCTAAGGGTACCGGAAATATTCCTGGTGAAGTTAGCAGAGCTGAACCAAGCTGTGGTTCAGCTTGGTTTACACAGGATTACACACAGAACAGCCCCTGCCTTTTAATAACACACCAACTATATGGGCTCATATAAATTTTGTAGTATGCAATTTTAACAGCTAACAAGCCATGTCATTTTTATTATTGAGACAGTAATAACACTTTTATTAGTTTAAAATGCTCTGCTGGCAGTTGGAGGACTTCCTCTTCTGCAGAGCATCTCTTGCTCATAAAGCCTCCTGTGTGTGCTGGTAGATAAGGGAGGGCTGCCTGGGTTTGGAGTGATCACAATGAAGACATTGGAGACAGCAAACAAGAAAAAAGTGGAGAATGTGCTTCAATTCAGAAACCTCATCCAGTCCCAAGTTAGCTCTGCCACCCACAGCTTTCTCTTGTGCTCCTGGAAAGGCAGGTCCCACCACAGCCCCACCGGCCCCTTGCAGCTAGATAGATGGTACATGAGCTTACAGTCAGTGTCAAGTGACAGCATAAACATGGTTTCCACTCTTTTTTCTGAGCCTGAAACTTCTGCCGATATGTTTATACATTGCCAGGTTGTAACACAAGACACCAATTTAAAAATTGTTCTTTTCAGGGGCATAAGTCAGACTTACATCAGAGTTGCTGCACCATAGGAAACTCTATACTCTGAAGATTAAAATTCTCCCCATATGGTTTCCTCCTTTCTTCTGGTCTCACCACCTCTTCCCAAATCAGAAGCCCATGTTCTTGTTAGAGTAAACCTGCAGTTATTGCAATTCCTCCCCAGAAGAGTATCTCGTTGTAAGATGGCTGTTGTGTAGTTGCAAAGTCCCTGTTATTTTGAGATGCAGACCATCTTTTGCAGGAACACAGCTGAAGACTGAGAGAATAAAAACTCAGGACTTTCTTGAGGGTTAATAACCCTCTCGGTAGAGTTGCTCTAAGCAATATCAGTAGAAACAAACTTTGCTTTTTGTTGGCTCCATAAGGTTGACATTGTTCTTTGTGACATTTGACTAGGAATTTTATTCACAGCTGCTGCCAGCGCCTGCATAGATGCATGTTATTTTTGGTTGTCTACAGTAGGGTCTCTTGTTCATGTTGCTTAGTTTCTGTAGTGCTGCTGCCTGGATCAGCTTTGTTGATTTTCTAATAATGAAGGAATAAACCTCAGAACAATACACAGGGTTCAAACCCCAGGCAGTTGGAGGAAGAGAACTGAGCTCCAAAGAAAACACAGTGGAAAAAGAAACCTGCGTTCTGCTGAGAAACTACAGAGGACTTGGGCATAGGGTAGATAGGGTCTACCCCTTCTCAGTGTCTTGAATATTTGATTTTACCATCTTACACTCTACCTCCCTTCACAACTGAGTATTTTCAATACATTTATGTGGGTGTAACTCTTAAAATTTTCATAAGATGTCAAAAAAAATTCCATCATTATTCATATGGGCAACCAGCAGTGTTGAAATCCTTGGACTCTTGGCACAGACCTTTACGTATCTGGCGCTTCCTTCCGTGGTAGGTCCAGCGGCTTCTCCTTGCTTGGAAAGTTTCACTGACTCCTTGTTTTCAGTTTGGATTGCCAAGTGATGGAGTTTCCATAATCACAGAAAAGGTCGAGCTCTGTCCCAACCAGAACATGCTCAGTGCAGGCAGCTCTTCAGGAAATTAAGCTCCTAAAAGCTAAACAGCCTCTATGTTATTTGCAGTAACTGCACGGTTTCAAAGGCATTTCACTTTTTTGCATTCTTGGAGAGTGTTTTTACCAGAGCAGAAAATTGTCCACATCTGACAAAAAAAAAAAAAAAAAAAAAAAGGCCACAAAATTTCAAACACAGCAAAAACTTGGGTTTATTCCCACTGACTAATGTGACTGAAGCAGAAGCTCAATGCAGCAATTACCATTTAGCAAAACTCCGCAGAACCAGAAACACTAGCCTGTATGGTGCTTTTGATGTTAATGCCCCACAGGGAAGTGGCTCACTATTTCCCCTGTTGTGAAAAATCTACTTTCCATCAGTTGAACCTCAGGACTGAGAAGGTCAATCCAACACTGGAGATGGAGATGCAGATCCAGGAAGTGCAGTGGAACAATGCATGTTTTTCCCCTATGTTAAGGTATATTTAAATACCTCGAGGGGGATGTTGCTGAAAGTGAGTGGTTGATGTGTTATAGCTCTCCAAGCACACTAGCTGGGAAGAATATACAGAAGAATATATATCAATGACCACCAGAGCAGCTCATGTCTGCCCTGACATTGTTAAATGTGTAAAAAAGGTTTCTGGGGATTTCCTTCAATACAGTCTTACAAAGTGAAGTTCAATTTATTCAGCTTGTTGAAAAGGAGGTCAAGAGGTGACTCAGTCATTGTGTATAGGTAATTACATATGAAAAGCAAGAGACTTCCTAATCTCACAAAGAGCCAGGAAAGTCACGTAGCTCGAATCGGAACAAAACTACATCAATTCAACCGTGAACTAAAACTGCTCCTGCCATTAGCGGTGTAATGGCAATTAGGGACTGGAAAAGATTATAAGGGGAAGCATTAGAGTCATTCACTGGAGATTTTATGACAAGATTAGATATCTCTCCAACAGTTAGGTGTTTTATTCAGATTCTAAGGCACATTTTACTGGTTGCATATGCAGAGTCCAGATGCAACACCAGGGTAGTCCCATTTTGTCTTGAGATTCCCTTCCTGCATAGTCTCTTTCTTTGTTTTGTCCCTAGTTATTTATAACAGTACTGTTAAGATAACTGCCACAACTTCATATATTAGAGCACCAGGACAACCTGCAGGACTTATAAGCAACATAACTTCACATTCTCCACCCATTGATTCTCCACTGATGAGGTATATTATTTTTCTTGGTTTTCTGTCATCTTGTGTAAAAGAAAAAGGGATGGGACTGATGGTCAGTAAACAAGATACAACATACCCAGGAAGACTGATCAGAACCGCAAAGCAGCATAAGGACACACAGCTGGCATGCATCCCTTACACGTGCAGGCAAAACTCATACCAACTTTGGGTAACTAGGAAGGAACATCCAAAATAAATTTCCTTCATTTTTCTGATGTTGTGTGTAGAGAGCGGCATAGGGTCAAACAACAGAACAAGAAGATAAATCAATCCATGAAATAATATTACTAGTGATATTTCACCAGACATCATGCATCTAGTAGTCAGGCATCCCTTCAACTAAAAAGGAATACCATGAACAGGGAGTATTTTGGTTAATCCTAAACTGAGATGTCTCTGGGTTTGCCACCTGCTAGGGACAGATATAGGTAACTCCTTCAACAGAGCGTGCCGCTTCCAAAGCCAGGTCGGTTGGACAGGTTTCAGAGTTGCCCCTTTTCCAGTTAGAAATGTAGAGAGCATAAAATGCAAATTGCATTAAAATAAAAATATAGCTAGTCTGATGACAGCTCGTCAACATGAAGTTTTTCTTTTACGTTATTTATTAATCAAGAAAAGTTGATGCTAGTACAATGAAAATTTATTGATGTCAATGACTGCAAAATGAGTATTATATACTACTGATTAAAATCTGCAGTTTGGTACAGCTTAGTACATGAGCAAATATTTAAATATGCAAGATTCACGAGTTAACCAGATTTCATGCATCAATTTATATAGAGAAGATTCTATATTTGATTCTATAATTCATTTTCTGTTTGTGAAGGAAACAGAAATTTTGAACCGCCTTCCCCAGCAAACAGGAATAGAAAACTGCAAAGCTATGAAATGCACCACTTTGTTAATTCATCTACATAGCAGGTAAAACACAAACTGCTCTCATAAGCCTGGAAAAATGCATAGTTAGTTATTGCTCTAGGACAGCCTTTGAGCAGAACAAACCTATCTTGGAAAATTTCTGTAATTTAGCCATTACACATCTCCCAGTGTTTGATTAGCCTCAAGCATCCAAGCATCTCCCAGATCATGGTTCCTAACACTGTCAGATCATTAGTTATTCTATGGTTTGGATCAATTGTTTTCTTTTGAAGAAAAGGAAGAGTTTCTAGCCCAGCTTTGGGGCAGTATGTGTGTGGCTGAATGGCAAGGAGTTGTCTGCAAGACTAAGACCTTACAATCACATCCTGCTTACTGCATTTCTGAAATTCCTGATCTGCCATCCCTCCCTTGCCCACCTTGCAAAGAGAAGCATGGACTACAGCTCTCAGGATAGGTAGTGGAAAAGCAGATTTTTGTATATGAGGGGACCAAAATGTTTACAGAAGTTCCCTTTATAACTGGCATTTGCAATATGCTGCAAGTCATGTTGAAATTAAATAATGAAAATATCACTCAGGATGAAATACATGTTTGATACTGCGATTTAATGATCTGGGTTACAAGGTTTAGTTCCATTTCTCCAGTTCACAGATGCAACTCATAGAGGCTTTGATTAGAACCGTAACTATGTATTTGAGTTGCAAACCGTGTTTGTTATAAAATCATTACTCCAAATCAAAGCTGTAAATGTTCTGAAGGAATTACATTGTTGATATACAGAGACAATGAAACCTCTTGACTTTGAGTCATGCTGATTTATTAATAATGTTCAAATACAAATATTTTCTTATTGGTAAGTATAAAAATGTTGACAAAAAGCAACAGCTGAGTAAAACAAGCTATAAAGGACAATCACTTTGCTAAGGGTATAAAAAGTTTGCTCCTCTTTAACCTAATCACAATTCAGAATACTGAATTGTGAACATTGCAGTTGCTATGAAATTAAAGGAAAAAAAATGTATCCAGAAGGTTCACTCCGGTGGGTTTCTTTGGTTTTGGTTTTCTTTTCTTTTCTTTTTTTTTTTTTTTCCACTAATATACATGTATAGAATATATGTATGTACAGGTTGACCCATTATTAAGTGCTTTACTCTTTCAAAAAGCATTTAAATATATATATTTTTTTTTAAGAATGCATAACTATAAAGTCTGAAGTCATTCTATAGCACTTAATTTTTTGGTACAATCATTCAGAAATGACACATCATATCAGACACTGATATGAGCATCACATATTCTACTACAGTGAACAACTATAAAGCTGATCCATGTTTCTTTTTAAAAAGCAGGAGTTCACATTAGAAGGACAAAAAATTTATTTTAGAAATAGAAATTGTTTGCAGACTTAGACAACTAGAGCAGACTTTTTAAACAAGTACATGGTAGAACTTGCAATGGACTTCCACATATGGTACAAAACTGCAGCATGAGAAGACTTACTACTACAAACAATTATTTCTAGTAGGTCTTCTCTGGTATCTGCTAATTGCCATAATGACACCTGCAGCCCTGGTGTTGGGTCACTGGCAGTGTCACCACTTCATGCACCAGCATTACACGCTTCCCTCTCCTCTGTATCATTAAGGCTGGCCAGAAGAACCACCTCCTCCACCCCCCCAAAACCCACTGCTTGGGGACCAGTGCCCACATTCAGTAAATGCCGGCAGGAAGGCAGTCCTGGAGACAAGCTGGGAACAGCACTTTCCAGGCAAACTGATGTCCTTGTAGGTGCTCACTCTCTAAAATGAACGCAGATGAGGCAGGGAAGCAATAAAATAAACATTTTATCTTTAATCAGAAAGTTTCATCCAACTAGCCTACAACCAGGGGAGAGAGAAGCCTGTGCCGCCTTACCAGAAGCAAAAAATAAGTCCAGAAAGAAGCAAATCAAGCAATAACAACTGAAAAGGGTAACATGAGGGAAGGTACTGTTAGAATAAATATTAAATAATAGTCTGAGTCATCTATTATTGTTCAAGTTATTTTAACCTAACTGCTCTTGATGGATTAAAACCTGCTAAGACTCCCAATTATATTTTTGTACAGAACATGTATAAATCATGGTAGTTTACATGCTTCAAGGTGAAATGAGAAACCAGTCCTTGGGAACCTTCTTTCTCTTGGTTTTATGATATATAATGACAGATATTCTCATTGAGTCTAATGTTGCTAAATAATTAGGGAAAGGATACACAATGTGCTAAAAAATACACAAATATGGCTGTAAAAGTGCATCACTCAAAAACAAACTTTAATATCCTGGCGGAGCATATCCTAATGCAAGCCTGACATCTTTGTCTCAAATAATGGTTAGAGAGACCTGGCAGCAGAGTTAGCAAAACTTCACCAGACTGCAGCCTTCAGAAGGACTTTTCTTCCACAATAATATTGCATTTTTAATAACCTGAGGGTTTAAACCAATTCAGAAATATAAAGCCAAGCCTCTTTTCCAGTTACAACATGAAGATATTTAAAGGAATATATACCTAAGAGATTTTATCAAGTTCTTTCTAAATGTACCTCGTAATGTCACAGTCAAGCCTCATAACTTTTAGAAAGTTGATTTAAATTTGACTGCAGGAGGTAAGAAAAGGCTCATTTAAGAAGGGAGGCTTGCTTAAAACTTAGCTACAAATGAGATTTCTATTTCTTTAGATGTTATAAGTGAGATACAATAACAAAGAACATAGACTGAACTAAAGTTGAGGCAGGCTGAAAAGCATCAAAGGAATCTGTGCCGGGCTTTCTGCCAACAGCATTCAATGGTAAAGAGAAGAAGGGGAGCAACAGAGCCAGCAAAAGGCGACGGGGTTGACTTTCTGGAAAAGAGAGCTTAAATATGAGAAAAGTTCAAATAAGAAGGAAAGAAACTAGAGGAGAAGGCATCAAAAGTAGCAGAGGATAGCTTCTGCCATTTTGGTTAACTGACTAAGGGGTAAATTATGGAAGAAAAGGTTAATTTAATTAACAAAATACTTGGGTGCAGACATTACTTCATGTCTGCTGGTCAATAGGAAAATAAAAACTATTTTGATCAGAGTTTAACATAACCTTTTCATTATTAAAAGGTGGTATTTCATCTTCTTGTTTGTCTATTTAGCAACTGACGATCACACGCTGTACCTTCACTATCTGTTCCCCAAAATGCCTGGTCTGTGGTTACGTGGTTTCCATAAGTAATGGGCTGACCTTTACTTCAACAACAGGAGTGCAGCAGAGCAACAAGAGCATTTATAAAATACAACAACGCATGTAATTGAAAGCTTTAATTAGAAAACAAGATTGTAAGTATGTGTACCTACGCCCAGATAGGATGAGCCTGAAGTCCTTTACACCTCTGAGCTGACTCAATACATTCTTGTCAGGGTTGGGGTGAAGCCCCTGTCATCTCCAACACGTGACACAGGAGAATAAAATAGTTAGAATAATCTCACCTTTGGAGTCTTTTTCCCCTTTGCTGCAACCTTTCCTTTAGTCTCTCTTCCTGAGATCAACATGAGTTACACACACATACCACCTTGTCGATGGCCCTTGGTTTGCCTGCTTACCTGGGTGGGGAAAGCACCTCCTCCCTTGACAAGAAAGCAGTCATTTTCAAAAATGGACATATCTTGTGTTGCCTGTAGCCACTAGTGAGCAGCCAGGAGTCCAAAGGACCTGGCTGAGGAGGAGCGAGAGGAGCAGCTGTAGAAGGTCACTGCACCCAGTTCCCAAAGAAGTGCGCTAATCTCAGTACACAACCTATTCGCTCTCATAACTCCTCATCTAAGATCAATATCATCTATTATTTAGCCATTTTCCAAAAAATGTTGATTAAAACCAATGATCTAAAATTAAGAAGACTGATTGCTAAAATACTACTCCAGGCACGACAAATAACTCGCACATCTGAGCAAAACCTAGAGCATATGGTATGAGTCAAGACTAAACTGGCAGTCTTTAATACATATTCTCATTTGAAAATGGCACCTGTGGTTTCCTCCATAAATATACTTTTGTCATTCATGAATGACATTACATATTTCTGGGAACCAGTTATCACCAACGATGACTCCAGTGCCTTTGAACTCTTCCAGAATTGCTTCCCCATTTCGATTATCCAAAGAAATTGAAAATATTTACTGCAATAATGTCTGCCTTATTTATGAAAAAGTCTAGTTTCGTTTGTTTACTTTTTTAATATGGTTCAGGCTAGAGAGACACCTGCTACGATCAAGCCCGTCTTCCTCACAATGTTGGAAAGCTCATCCTATGGAATAGCACCTTCAGTGGCACTCCACGGTGATATTCCCTGCAGCAAAAAGCACTTCATATTGCAGAGGGACACATAGAGTTTCTAGACTTTTTTCCGAAAGAAAGTATCGTTATTTATTTATTTACTATATCTCTGCATTTTTAGGTTTTTTTTAAAGAAATTAAAGATGCTACTTATTGCCTGTGCTGGGAAGGAGTCGTTCCCAAACTTTCTCTGTAAATCCACATACCTCACCTGATTCTTTAAAATTCTAATTATATAGAAGAAACTGTGGTTGTAGAGGCTGCCATTCCTCCCAAGAAAAGAAGAGACAAATTCTTCTGATATCCAAACTAAGTTTATCTGTAATGTTGATAAATCTCATGGTATTTATTACATTATATAGCATTTAGTATATACATTCATTAAAAAGTTACCTCTTGAGATGGATCACATTAGAATAAGAACTGTTCCTAGAATCAGAGAAAACAAAAATTTCTAAATATTCACAGTACAAAGAAAAACACACTTATCTCTTCAATTCATTGTTTTAAAATCATTATTTTAATTTAACTTCCTAACCAATAGGGTGAAACAGGGTAGAGAGGAGCAATTTTGAGCTAATATCCATAGCTTCTAAAAGTCCAGAACTAACATCTGAATGGCTCCTGTGTTCCAAAATATTTCTGAACTTAAAATTTTGTTAGAGGAAGTGTGGAGACTTTATCTGCAAGCAACACTGTGCTAAGAACAATAGTTCTTAGCAAGTAAGAGTCGTGTTCTTTGTGGAAAATTAACAGTTTGTTGTTATCTATAGCCCAATATACTGTTGTCACTCCAATGATACAGGATTTTAGAACAGTCTCTCTTTTTTTTTTAATGAAAATAACCAACATTTAACAAAGCTTGGTGGCATTGTCATTGCAAACAAAATCCACTACCCAAATCAGACATGACCCGATTTCAACAAGAGCATTTTTTTATTGCTACAGAAGCCAAAGCACAATTAATGCAGCTGGCCAACAGCTCATAATCGTGCTCCGAGAAACCACGGCAGGATCCATTTCATAGATCAAGTTCTTCATAATGTGTAATTGAATACAACATTACATATAGGAACTATATAATAGATGCTGTACATTTAATGCCATGTAATAACTACAGATAAGTGTAAGTTACTTTCCCATGTTGAACAAGGGGATTAATGCTGTTAACTCCCAGCGGCAAACACCAAGTCATAACACTTATCAATAAAGTACAAAGGTCTCAGCAGAAAACGCAGGATAATTATACTGCTATCATCCTGTGAATCAAAAGCGAGGGATTTTAGCACATTGTCACCAATAAAAATGAGGCTTCTTACAATACTGTCCAAAAAGCAGGAAAGCCTATCGCACTTTTGTAGCTTTGATGTTGTTTTCAAACAAAAAGGCAGTAGGTTTCCAAATGTAAATCTTGGCTCCAGCCTACCACCCTAATGACTTGCATTCAACTTCATTCACTGCTTCTGCAAGGCAATTCCATTCAGTCCTATTTTGCAGTCAAAAACATGAGTGAAGGTTTTTAAAAGTGATGTTTGCTTCACTTACTTCAATCATAATATATGTTTTACAGTACCTTTTGTGTTGTGAAGTGAAAGTCCTACTTTGGACTGCAGCAGAATTCAGCTTCTTGGGAAACTCTTCCATTGCACAATTGTTATTTCATATCGTAATAGGGTACGTTGAAGAGGACTGCATACATATCAAGTCACTAAACAAAGTTCTTTTAAGGCAGAAAATAAGCTGAAACTTTTAAATTTGTTATCAAATTTTAAGTACTGCAAAGCTCAGAAGTTACATTAAATACAAAGGGAAGAGATTAACTCTTTTTCTTTTCCTGTAAGAACACAGCCTCCTCTTCCTCAAAAAAGCCAAAAGTCAAGAAGAAAACAAACTCATTCTTACAAGGACAATGGTGAGCAGTGCAACAGCTGTAAGAAGTCAGTATCTTCTCAAAGCAAAAAAATTTTTTTTTAAATAATATTGCAAGGGTTCACAGAAAAAGCTTAAACTTTTCTAAAAAAATAATTTGTTTTATCATGTCACCTTTTACCCCCAAACCTCACTGAATAACCTTCAAGATAGGGAAAGACAAATACAAGGCATAGCACAGCATACACATGAAACAAAATGGTGTTTTCTATTACAAAGACGAGTCCACTTCCAGGCATCTTGATGGTGAAGCAAAAGTGCTGCAGATTCTGTAGTAACTTACTTGTACTGGAACATAAAGATTTGTTTATCACCTCTGATGAGCAATGCTAAGACAGACTTCAAACAAGAAGAGGAAAATTGAACAGCTAGTAATATCACAGATAAATGCCCTAAATAGCTCTTGCAAAGAGATAAATCATACTTCTGAAATATTTCAATTGCCTACTTTCAGAACTTGATTTTCCCCTTTTTAAAACAGTAAATAATATCCAGTGTTAACTTTGGATGATGGCTTACTCTTAAACTCTAGCTGCACTGTGTTCTCTTTGGCACGTACTGCAGTGCCCACAAGTCACAAGCAACTACTAACTGTTAATGCGGTCATCACATTCCAGAAATAAAAATTTAAAAAATAAAAAAAATTAGACATCAGGATCACCATTCTTTCACAAGTTATCTTACATGTGTTAATCCCCAAGTGAGCAACCGCAGAAGACCTTGCTTCTGCTGTGTGACAGGGGGTGAGCATCTGCACTGCATCTGGCTAGTTGGGGTGTTTGCTTGCTCCACATGCACTTGTTGAAGCAGACACACTGGGTAGCTCTGAAGAAGTCAGGATGAGGATGTTGGTGCCCACCACACTCCAGAGCTAACAAGCAAGACAGGATCTGAGCTGGCTGCATGCAGAGCCCATTTGGCTACAGACAGCTCCTTAGCTTAGGACCCACATTTCCCAAGGGTCACTGCCTTCCCGTTATCCTGGGTGGAAGGGACTGGGTGCCAAGTTCAGGCAGAAAGGCTGCAACAACGTGAGGTACATACAGAGAGCCGTGGACATCCTCGCTACGGCAGAGCCCAGGCTGGCCATGAGCAACTGGGTCTCAAGCTGGTGCAAGCTGCTGGTGAACAGCAGCTGCTCGCTCGGAACGGAGTGGTGACAACAGCAGGCACACAGCTCTGCTGGGCTGTAAATCCCATATGCTGAGAGCACACATCAGCTGGAGGTGTGAACACCAGTTCTTGAACTTTTCAGCATGAAACATTCGCTTTTTATTTTTTATGCTCAGCCATGTGACGAGTTTAACATCTCAAGTATTTTTCAGGTGTGAAATGCTGTATCTCAGCACAGCAGCTGGTTTGCCAACCCCGATTCCTCTTGGCTGAAAGAATGGAAACATGAAAACTTTTTACGTTTTTTCCCCTTGCTCCTCTCTGCCTCCTCTCTTTGTGTTTGGCTGCTGAATACTGAGTCCACTGTGCAAGGATGTAGCTGCTCATCTGCCATAGTTTCAGTAAGTACCAAGGGTGGTTCCCAAAAGCCTGGGCAACACAAATTGCCCACCACATCCTTGTTTCTCCTGGAACATATTCCTTCAAAAAAGTTAGTTACCAACTCGTTCTCTTGGCTTTTGTCCACCAAGGCAAGTCACTTGCACACACAAAAAAGATGAATGTATATAACCATACTTTTCACATAGAGTTTCAAATAGCAAAGGAAACAAAGAAAGAATTCAAATTAAATTTCTCCAAGCAAACCTCTTTTTCACTCCAAAAAACCCTTATGCTAATTAGCACTAAATATAGCATTCTAAAGAAACTCTTCTTTAATAACATTAACACAATTTTAGCCCCTTTAAAGAAAAAAAAATTTTTAGAAATGAGTCAGTACCAAAGACTACTGAAAAACTGTGCTCAAATACAATACATACGTGGTATTGCAAAGTCTATACACTAAAGCTGCTTTTCTGAAGGGTGGCATTTGCAGACAAACAGCTATTGAATTTTTTTTTGGCTGACCTCATTTTGCTTATAGAAGCAACAATAAGCTGTAAATATTTATTATGATAATTTATGTGGTTTGTGTCTTAATTACTACCAAGTGCTAAGATAAGAGGATAGCCACTTTGTGGGAAATATAAATCAAATTCCGAAACTAATAAAGTCAGTGGGATGTTGTCTAGAAACAGTAATCAAATAATATTCATTATCTTCTCTTAGATCTTCCAAGAGGCTGAACAAATCACATTAGGAAGGTGCAGTGCTAATTTACATTCAGTGCCCGCACTTTGTGTTTCCCACCTGAATGCCTCCACCTAGTTCCCAGTGTGTTTCCGTGGCAGCTCCCACCTCCCTTTGGATACCAAAGGCAGCCAATAAAGAGGAAGGCCACTACTTCACCATCTCCCAGTTCCTCAGCTCATCTAAGCTCAGAGAATTACACTTTGAGCATATGTTTGTGTACGTACTCGTACAGATGTGCTCACACCATCACCATCCCCTTGCGTTCACATGTACGGTGGCTCCTAAAAGGAGCATCTCACTGACTTTCCATAGCATTCAAGATGGTGTGCAAACATTAATTTTAAGTGGACATGATAGCCCATATTAAAAATACCTCCTCAAAAAACACCAGGTATGAATTAAACACGACGATGAGTGAAATGCATTCAAACATATATTTTTTTCTACAAAGGTAACTACTATTTTGCTCCTCAGTTTCTGGACTTGAAATTACTATTGACTGTTTGACCTTCTGTTGCTATTGTGCATTAGCACAAAGAGCTGTTTACCACTTAAATCTTGGCTATACAGAGGGGTTGGTTGCTAATTGTACCACTTACCAAAGGGACTGCTGGCAACCCCAGTGGCGTTCTCTTTGTGGCCTGAAAGGTTTTGCTCCACAGCTGGAGGGAGTTCCTCCCAGTTCATTAATTCCAGAATGAAATTAAGGACATCCTTATTCACAGGGTAAGTCCTAAATTAAAAAAAAAAAAAAAAAAAAAAAATCCTCTAAAAATTAAAATTTTTTACATAGTAGCATAAAAATAATAATGGGAACACCACATGGAAAGCTTTGCCATTTTCCAACAGATCCCCACCAGTCTACATCCTAAGGACAGAAAAACATCAAAGATAATTCTAAAGTACTTTTGACAGCATAACCCTTGCTAACGCAATTAGATCTCCCTCTGTTACTTTTTAAAAGTTAGCTTGGAAAAAGAAATATCACCTTACAGATGTATATTCCTCAGTAGTAGGCAGTCCTCTCCTCTGCAGCATTTTCTTATTCCACCTAAGCTCTAATAAGGTCTCCTGTTACCAGGGCATTCTAAGTGTTTCCATCACATTTGGAGAAGAACAAAAAAAAAAAAAAAAAAAAAAAAAAACAGATAAAGAAAATTTAGTTTTAAAAAAAAAAAAAAATTACAGAATTAACAAGTGTTTCAAACTCTCCTTCCACCAGAGATTGCATTTGTACATATTCAAAAATTGGTCTGACTTACGTTTCAAATCTTTACAATGTGTGAAGAACTTTTAATGATAGCTTAATTGGGTAACACTGCAGGTATGAGCAACTGTCACAGTATTATGTGTGATAAAAAGCCATATAATTTCACAGGATAGCTTCCTGCCTAGGTGTACACATTCCTGAATTTCCATCTAAATGGGAAACTAAATGTTTTAAGTGCATAAAAGTATCAGACTAGTAATCTTTAATAATTTGCTTTTTTCAAGAGATTCATGTCAAAGGTTATTTTATGCACTTACTAGTATGGTTTTTAAAAATTATTTCCTTTTTCAACATAAAGGCACTTCATGTTTGACTCTAACCAGCAGAAAATCAATTTTTTATACCATTACCAAAAACCATAGAGGGGAGAGATCTGATTGCCTAGCTCTCTTTAAGCAAATGGTGATTTTACTTTGCCACTGGTGACAGTGACATTAAAATTGTCAGTGCACTAGATTGACCAGTACATGATTGTACAACTGTGTTGCACAGTGAGCCAGAGACTGGTAACCAGCCATGTGTATAAGCATAATTTATCATCTATAATTGTCTTATTTTCTAGGATGAAATAGCTAATACTGTGGTTGAGCTTACAAAAACATCAGTTTTCTAGATTATGATGTGATCAGTAGTATTTTAAAAAGCAGATTTTTTCAACAAGGCAAGCAATCTGTAAAAAAGCATTTGTGGGTTACATAACAAAATATTTAAACGCATCATATACTATATAAACAGGCATCCAGGTGTGTTTGTCGTGGAATTGCAATTGTGTAGCATGTTTACTTTTGCAATTACACATAGTCTTCTACACATAAATGATCTACAGAGGCACAGATATACCAAGCTTTAAGTATGCTCCTGTAACTGCTGCTTAGAAAGGAGTGAGTGCCAATGAATGACAGAATTTCACTAAATGTTATCAGGTCTCTCTTTCCTAAATTATTTTATCATACACTAAGAGTAGGACAGGACATGATGTCCAGGGACGTTTAAAGACACTTTCTAGGAGTTTGTTGTGAAAATCATTAACAATAAATCCTAAGCCTTCGCTTCACTGCAAACCTTATATATAATTTATAGGAGAGGTGCTGAAGCCCATTCTGGTTATTACCCAGATGTGTGATTTCACATGTGCAGTTCAGGATGGGGATGAGCTCCTGCCCCAAGCAACCCACTGCCATTTGCAGCCTGACCCCAGACATGCTGGGCTGTCATGGGCACAGTCAGGGGGATGTGCTTCATTTTAAAAAACAAAAAGCAAAAAAACCGCACACTGTCACCTTGCTGATTTTCTGCCTCAAAATAAGCCCTTTTAGTTGGCATAGGATAAATTCAAGCAAAACATGACTACAGTCTCTCTCCCTTTAGGAAAATTGCAAAACTGGCAGGTTATTTATTAAATTCAGGTACCATCCCTAGACTAATGGCCAACATGTGGCAGTGTTTTTGAAATACTTCCTAAACCAACTGTAAGAAGATGCAATCCTATTGATTGCTAGCAAGTAATTCTCAAGAATATTTGAGCAAGATGTGATCACCTTGCAAACATATTTATACAAGTGCTTTGTCTCATTCAACATTTTATATCAATACATACTCAAAATCCACATCCAGTAAAGAAACCTCAAAAGCAACTGAAAACTTCAACAAAATACTCCAGCCAGGCTAAATCTTTCAGTGGCTTTCCTCAGGGAAAAGAAGCACAACACCTTAAGACCACCATTTTTAATGGGAACAGGTTTTTCTCCTACCAGGTAATTTCTCAAATAGCTTCTCCACATCTACTACATTCAGACCTCACTTGGGTATAGGAGTCAGGTTGCAAGAGGCACTCTCTTTGAATCTTAGTATTTTGGCTAAGAAGGTTTGCTAGTAAAAATATTCTGGAATCTAACAACATTTTTAGAGTTGCTTAATCTGATTTTCCTTCCTTAAATAAAGGAAATCAGAGCTGGTCACATGTGAAAGACAAGAAAAAATGAGGCACTGGTTCACAAATGTAAGCCAGCCCAGAGAGCTATGTTTTTGAATCAAGTGGATAACTTGTTGGTTTTTTATAAATAGAGGGTGAACTAAATTCACTGCTATCAAAAACATTACAATTAGAGCTTAAAAGATTTAAAAGCCTTTATGAAGATATTTTCCTCCATGAGGCACACTAGCCACTTGCATTACTTCATAATGCTGAGAACTGCCTGCAAAGGGTGAACTACATTTAATTCTGACAAAACATTAAATTAAAGACAGCAAGTACCAAAGACAAATAAAATTATTTTTCAGATGTCTTCTCTACCATATGAAAGTTATGGGTTTCTCTGTTCTTTTCGAGCATAAAGCAGTCTCAAGTGTGTGGACTCAATTCTCCATCAAAATCCATAAACTCACTGATGCTATAGCTCTAGACAGTATGCAAAGCTCAAAACTTCCTCAAAAGTAACTGAGATTCAATCCTACATCTTGTTCTGAGCTGTGACAATACTTAATCCTTTGAATAATATTTTATGCATTTAACTTGTTTGGTAGGAGGACAAGGAGAGCTCAGAGACAGTAACATTATTCTATTAGAATAATAGTGTACTTTGCCATGAATTAATTCCTGCAGATTTAGGAATGAGAATCTGTACTATTAAAGGAAATGTCAATTATAAGGACATGAAGGCAGCTCACTGATCTACCATACTTATGTATGTATATTCAGGATTAAGGTTTTTATATTTTATTAATTTTCTTCTGCAATTACAGATATTGCATTACAAAATAACCATTATTTTATTTTCTGTTGTATAACAGGGGTGTGTCCATCACATGCAGTGTAAAAACTTATTTGGGCCATGATCTAAAAGAATTTATCATTCAATAATTTCAAGTCCTTGTTAGAGCTACTATTGTGTTGAACTGATATTCTGCTTGTTAGGCACGGTGGTCTTGTTGCATGAATAACGAAGCAAGGAAGGTACAAAATGTGATGGGGGGAAGCTTTAGTTATAAAAGTTTGTCTAAAACATCTGTAGCTTTGTTTTCATGCACAACACTGGCGTGCAGAGAAAGTAAATCAGTATTTTCCAATAACTCATCCTTACTGAAAAGAATTTAACTAATTAAGAGTCTGTTTAATTCAATTACAGCATCAAGTCAAGTTCACAGAAGACAGAGATGGGCTGATAAGGCCTTTTGAAGGCACAAAAGCTAGACTGCAATTATGTTCTACAAGACTGCTTCAGAGAGCTGATCTTCCCAGAGGAGGCTTCAGCAAGGTTGTTTGGCTCCTGCACATGACCTCAACCCCACACATTATCCAGGTGCTAAAGGTGTAACGCTGTCATCTCAAGAGTTAAGGAAGGAAGACAGGAAAACTCTGCACTTCAAACAAACAAAAAAAGGTTAAATAGGTTAAATAAAGGCCAACACAGCAGTGAATAATTTCAAAATGTAAGAGGTAAACTTACTCTTTTTGGAAAACCATACACTTGAGCATGTGATCCACAGCCAAAGGTTAGGCACTATTGAGTATCTGGGCTGCAGCCTTCTCTAAGTAAGATTTCCAAACATTTTTCATCACCACTGCTGGACACATGGGGATCACTTTCTCTGCTGCTTTGTCACAGATCCCATCAGCAACTCCAGAACACTGCAACTATTTAAAGTCACTAATTATTTGTGAGGTGTTATGGAACAGTTACATTTTGATTTTCTAGTCCTTTCTCACATGGTCACTAAGAACAAAATCCTGCCTTAAGAAAAAAACTCTACCTATTTTTTCCACTACTGGGTTTGCTTAGAAGAACAGCATTTATCATTCCATAATATGATCATAACAAACAGTGTGCTTTGGCACTGATTTACATTGCTCACTGGCTGTACAAATTACATTGCCACGTACAGGCTTGGGTGCCTCTAAAATCTTACATTCTATCATTCTAAGTAGGCAAGCAATAGAAGTGTTTTAATTAGAATCAGAGACAGAGATTTTATATTACCCAGCAATCCCTTTTACAGCAATACTGAGTGCCCATGGCATGCATTTAGACCCAGGTTTCTGTAGAGTTTGGAGGTTAGGTTTTTTACGGGG